>NC_056671.1:84588602-84631102 GCF_018350195.1 Panthera tigris | reverse complement strand
ACTCATCTTTATTGAAGCATTTCAGAGAATTCAAATTAGCTTTAAAGAATATAACTCTCTTTTCATACTTACATGCACATACACACACACATACATTTAAATTGAACAGTTAAGAAAAACATAGTATTTCTTTATCCTATGGTACCAGTAATAAAATTTACTACTGTAATCTCTTGGAGCACTAGTCAAAAATACCTTTGTCTAAGCCCACCCTGATGACATCAACTCACAATTTTTAAGTAGCCCCCAGGTTTTGGTATTAACTTTTTGAAATTCCCAGGGGATTGTAGAAAAGCCATAATGAGCATTATTGAAATAAATAACTTTATTACAAATAGGATGGGAACCAAAACAACTTGTTTTGAGATTGATTCAACTCAGTCTGTGGACTCAAAGATATCCAGATGTACTGAAGGGAGCTCAGCCTGTCAGTCTCAACCACTTAGGCTGCTGATAGCACGTATCAGGAGGTTGCACAGGCTGGGGCCGTCTCAGCATAGCAAAGGGATTGCGTGCAAGGTCTTTGCTCACCTACTTAGGGTGAGGATATGTTCACCTAAATCAAGTCTGAAGGTTTGTAGTGAAGACATTGAGTCTGTTTTTTAATTAGTTCTAGATATCCGATAAGCTTATCTGTGTTACTGGTAACTCTATTCCCATACGACATGGCATTTGCCCTCTTTCACACTTGGTGAGAGGGGGCCGTGGATGTACCACAGAGCGGTAAATGTCAAAACCACATTCAGAAACTCAAGTCTGTGTGTTTGTCCACTACTCATTTGTGTTACTTATGCAAGAGTTTAGAAAGAAGTGTTCCGGGGTTTATAAAAAGCAAGAAAGTAACCTAACTGGCCTAGATTATGTCATATAATGTTATATCTCATCTCTGTAGAAGAAGGGGTTATAATTAAATGTGCAAAACGCCGGTGACTAGAAGAGGTATGGTTACTGCTCCTTTAATTTTGTGTATATCATCCAAGCTAGATCACTGGATGTAAGTAAAAATACACAGGGGCCATCTTATAATTGGTAATGATTCTCAAAATACTTGCTTCATGCCCGAGAGAATGATTTCTTCTCTTCAAGGTGAATATTATATCCCTTGCCTTTTGCTACAATATCTAAAAGGGCCATTTTTCTGCACTAAGGACACTCTTCGGCATTTGCCTCTTTATTTGTTTTCCCAGAAATAAAAAGAAGCTTTGTCTAGGTTGGCATATTCATCTAAAAGAGTGGATGGCTGCAGGCATGGCTTGGAATTGTCATATCAATTTAGCAAAACAGGAAGTTTGAAGAGCTTTCCAATCCTGATGAATTAGGTGCTTACCATGTGTTTTGATTTTTGAATTGGAAATATATTCCCAGAGTTTCGGTCAAATCTGTTTAAGTAAAAGCTAAAACTTCATTCTGAAACCCCTGATTTGAAAGACTTTGTGTTATCCTTGTTACTTTTAGCTGGTTTCCTGTTGTTCTTTGGGAATGGAGTAAAATGGGCTGTAAGAAGATAGGAATTCGTACTCTAGAGTGAATACTATATGATTATTGTGATGGTTTATTTTTGCGTCAATTTGATTTGCCTACGGGATGCCCAGACAGAGGGTAGAATATTGTTTCTGATTGTGTCTCTGAGGCTGCTTCTGGAAGAGATAAGTATTTGAATCAGACTGAGTGATGAAGATCGCTCTCACCAATGTGGGTGCTCATCGTCCGCTTGTTTGAGGGCCCCAAATAGAACAAAAAGGCACAGGAAGGGTGAATTTATTCCCTCTGCTTGAGCGGAGACATCCACTTTTCCTGACCCTGGATGTGTATTCCTCGTCCTCAGGACTTCAGAGTCAGCCTGAAGCACACCACGGACTTTCCTGGGTCTCTACCTTGTAGAGGGCAGGTTGTGGGACTTCTCAACTTCCGTAATTAAATGGGCTGAGTTTTGCTTCTGTTGCTTCTCTTTCTCTGGTGGACCAATTACAACAATGGACCTATAGAAGAGAAAAACATACATTTATGGTTATAAAAATATTTGTATGGCTATATATAACCATTATGGTTATAAAAATGGTAACTGAGCTAGAAAAAAGTCTTGCTAACATACTGGTGTGCAGTATCTGGTGAATGGCTAACGTTTTACATTGTTTTTATTTGAGATGTTTACAATGCTTACTCTTTATCTGATTTCTACTGCATGTTAATTATCAAGCAGTTTTGCACTCCAGAGTATCAATTGGTGGGTTTTTTTGTTTGCTTGTTTATTTAGGAGGATCTGCCACTTAAATGATAGAATATCAATCCCTGCTAACAAGACATTAATGATATTTATATTTACTAAGGTGAACTTGGCAACAATTTATTCTGATTCAGATGTTTTATTTCTGGCCTGGTGGTGGGAAATCTAGAGTTAAATGTGTATAAAACACTGGCAGTTTGCTAACACAACACATAAACAGGGCAAGTTCAACCACATTGATTTGCATGACTTAAGTGAGATTTTTTTTCTGCTATAATTATCTTACTAATGAAAGATTCTTCTGAGTGACCATAAACACATTTTAAGGAGTAATTAGTGTAAACCCCATCACTGTATATTACTAAGCTAACAAAATTAACATGGCGGTCTTGGGCCAATGATCTCACTCATGCATCTAACTCTCTCAAGAAACCACAGGTAACGAGATTTTTGGCAGTGGTGCATTTATATCTTTACGAATATATGTTGGTCTCCGGTGTTTCAAATATTCATGAAACTCAGCTGTTAAAAAGCAATGATTTTAAAATCTAGAGGCATTATTGGAAGAGAGAATTATTTAATTGAGATTAAGAATTGTTAGTCCTCTCCCCCATTCTGAGTGGCTTTCAAAGGACACTTCAACTCGTACATTGAAATTCAAGGAGGCTAATTTTAAAGTTATTTCAAAAATAAAAAGCATATTATTTTTCTGTATTGTTGCATATAGTTTCCACATTGTTTTATAAGGTATCTAAATAATTACTGCAATGAAACTATATTTCCATAACAGAAGAGGGTATATGGACATTCCTATAATTTTAGCTGGTGAAATCTAATTATATTCAAAATACTCTCATGAAATTTGCATATATAAGATCTTCTATTTCTTATGGATGACCCATATACCATTCTGAAAAGTAAATAAAAGATACTCTTCATTGTGAGTTTGCGTGGGGTCATTTGTCCACTGTAAGTAAATCTTGTGCAAAAAGAATAAAGATAATAAAGAATAATGTCTTCATAAGAGGGACTTTACTTAGAAAATTCAATATTATTCATTGGCAAATGAGATATTAGAGGCTTATAAAAACTAGAACTAAAATTACCCCAATATATTATGAAGTAGGTTGTAATAATAATTCAATTTTAATATTTATGGGACTAGAAAGCTAAGAATTCAGTGAAAAAAAAACAGGAACAGTGTACAATGAACCATTGCAAATGACATCTAGTTACGAATCATTTGATTTGGTAGATGTAAGAAGTTTCACTGACAAGTCTTTACCATAAAGATTGTTTCAAACTCAAAGTCAATTTTGCTTCTGTGGACTTGAGATTGTAATTTTAAAGATCCAAAACATGTGCTCCTACACTAATATTATAAATAAAAATAGAAATCCCCAGGTGACGAGTTTTAAAGTTTAAATATTCTTTAAATATTTTAGAGAATATTTAGTAATTCAGTATTGAGTATCAAACGTTTTTAATCCAGTGTCATCACTGATATATATATATATATATATATATATATATATATATATATATATTTTATTTTATTTATTTATTTATTTTTTTTTCCTTTGCATAGCTTCTTTGGGAAAATGTGAAAACGTTGTCAAGGTTCTTGCAATTTTATTCACATAAGAAGTCAGGAACATTAAGCTCTGTGTATGGATGGAGGGTATGTAAATGATACAGAGCATGCTTGAGGAGGAGTAGAGAAAGCCCCTGAACACATACCTTCATTCCAGTAGATGAGAGTCTCTGAGAACACAATGTTGCTACTGGAAATGACCCAGGATGGGTGGAGTAGGTAAGGCACCTACTGTGGGTTCTATTGCTAGGCCCAAAGAGGAGCCAGAGTTTCAGCTGGGGGTGGGGTTGGGGAAGTTAACACAATAAGATAGAAATTAAGTCAGACTATCTTTTTTTTTAAATTTTTTTCATTTTATTTATTTGAGAGAGAGAATGAGCAAGGGAGAAGGGCAGAGGGGGAGAGAGAGAGAGAGAGAGAGCGAGAGAGAGAGAGAGAGAGAGAGAGAGGGAGAGAGAATCCTAAGCAGGCTCTAGGCTCAGTGCAGAGCCCAACACCAGGCTCAGTCCCACAATCCTGGGATCACGACCTGAGCTGGAAACAAGAGTCAGGTGCTCAACTGACTGAGCCACCCAGGAGCCCCAAATTAGAATATCTTTTCTTTCTTATTATTTTTTTAAAGTTTATTTGTTTGAGAGAGATAGAGAGCACAAGTCAGGGAAGGGCAGAGAGAGGAGACAGAGAATCCCACGCAAGTTTCATGCTGTCAGCACAGAGCCTGATCCAGGGCTCGAACCCACGAACTGTGAGATCATGACCTGAGCCAAAATCTGGAGTTGGACATTTAAACGACTGAGCTACCCAGACGCCCCCAGAACATCTTAATATCAGGGATAAGAGTAGGTAAATATTGCTCTTTCCATACGTCATTCCCGAGTAGACAAAAATATACTCTGCCAGGAAATACGGTGGCAACAGAGACTCGTAAATGCTTTGTGTGAGCTGGAAGCAGCTACAGAAACTTAACTTTGAACTGAATCTTAGATCTCTGGGTTCTAATGGAAGATCTGGTTCAGACAAAGAACATTAAAACCATATCTCACCCCTCTTGATTCTGTTCTTTTATTAGTATTACTTTTTCTTTTCACAAAGTGCAGGCTTTGTTTCACAGGCTAACGCCTAGTGCCAGGGAGAAAGAGGATGTGTGGCTTGCTGAGAAGCCTTGCTGGATGTCAGAGAACTCTGAGGAGAAGCTAGGTTAGGCAACAGAGGGGTAAGACTACTGCTCCAGACTCTGACAAGAACTCCTATCACCTTTCTGTTAAGAATGGCAGAGTCAAGTTCAGTGCCTTTGAAGGAAGAGAGGTTTCAATTCATCTCTAAGTAAAAGAGTCAAATGGCAAAATGGTTCCTATTTATATATATTACTTTGTTTATGGCATCCAGTGTCTGTGTCGTTTGATCAAGGAGGAAAAATATCTCCGTGATTTTGCAGTGTGTGCGACGGATAGAGCCCGGGATGAGGAGGCTGCCTGGCGTGTCATCATCACGACCCCTTTTAATCAGCAGACGTGGTGGCGGGAATCTTGGCTCCCCATTGCTGAATAGTTGTGCGACTTTAGCCACATCATTTAACCTTCCCGTCCCTCCTGGTTTTTTTCTCTGCAACATTAGGGCCTTGAATCAAATTTCTATCTAAAATCATATAATTGAATCTTCTTATTTTACGTACCAGGCTATTTCTTCTATGACATTTGCCATTACAAAAATAACGTGTTTCCACAGGGCCTCATCCTGAGAGATTTGAGAATGACTTTCAGGGTTTTGTGCTGTCATTCAACCTTGTCAACAGCCGATTGAGTTGTTAGTTTAGCACTGACTGAAGGAGCAAATGTCTCCTCCAGCATTGATGACTAAAATCAGAAAGTCACACAACCCATCATGGCTGATTTTCTTCTTCTTCTTCTTTTTTTCCTGATAATCAAAGTAAACTATTTAGAGTTCG
Organism: Panthera tigris; assembly: GCF_018350195.1. NCBI lineage: Eukaryota > Metazoa > Chordata > Mammalia > Carnivora > Felidae > Panthera > Panthera tigris. Next base: position 84,625,339 of record NC_056671.1, on the reverse strand, counting down.
AAATACCTTTACAAACCGCGACAATTTGTAAGTAGTATTTATATTAAGTGATGAAACACCACTCTAAAACTAAAATCATTACTGATACTTATTTACTGACCATGTGTGATATGCTAGGCATACGTGTTGTAGGTACATTTTACGTATTAACTCACTATGGCCACTGTGTAAGGGCACCTTACTCTACTTTATAAATCGTGAAGTATTCGGCCCACAGAGCCATGATCATACTGTAAGTCTCTGAGAAGGAGTATTTGAACCTAGGCAGTCTTACTCCCGAGCCTCCTTGAATTCCACACTGTCTATGAGCCCAGGCTACTCATTTCTGCTTTTTCTTTTCTTCTCTTTTTTCTACTGCTATTACCAAGGTCTTCAGTCAAGAGTTCTCACTTACATTATCTCTTTTCACATCCAGCACTTCACACACAGAGATTTTTTTAATGTCTCCTGTTATCGTTTGGCGTGGCTGGTCTGATGATATAAACTCAGAATTACCAGGAAGCCTTATATGTGTCAAATTTTTAAATTAATATCCTTCAAGACTCTAAAGGTCTTACTATTTTCTTTTTCGAGACCAGTAGTCAGTTCTGTCCCATGTTGGTTCTCATTAAACTGAACAAGAAGTCTTACTGCAATTGCCACGGATTTCTTCCCTGTTGCTTCTAGACTTTGTGCTCCTGTTTTCACTGGCTTTATCTTTGCAGTTTTAACACTCCCTACAGGAGAGCTCTGTTCTCTCAGCTTATGTAGTGCAGGCTCTTTTCATTGATGACCTTGGGGAAATGTTCTGCCTCTTTGTCTCTAGGAGGCATCACTGGCTGTCAATCAATGCTGTTGACAAGTTACCTTCTAATGGGACCAAAAAAAAAGATCACTTTTAACAGAACATAACTTTGGAAGACAATTATGTAGAAGTACCATTTCTCTACACTTCCGGACCGACAGTAATGGCATTTTAAAAGTAGATACCTGCAGAGGGACTGCTCACAGAGAGTGAACTACAGACGATGAAATGACAGATCATCAGGAGAGATATTTTGGGGACAGGCAGACTCTTTGGTGTTCCTGAAAGTATACTGAATATATACCCCACTTTTGAAAGATGCTTTGATAAAACACCTGTGAATAAAAGATTTTAGATTAAAAAAATAAAAAAACTCCTGCCAGTTCTATACAGCCTTCATTTAAACAAAAAATACATTGTATTATGACATTTTTCACTTTGTGTCTAATCTAAGAAAGGGATTTGAGTGCATATGGGTTTTATATGCTTAACATAGATTATTTCCGTTTTCATTCTTAAACATAAAAAAACTTTTGTATTTCCTTGTGAAATTTTCAAACAAGTTAATAATCCGTAATGACACATCATTTAATTTCTATTAATTAGTATTTTAAATGGGGCAGAGAATATTGTAGTCGTAACTGCATGTAAGAAAAGTTTTAGTAAAATATAACATTTCTCATTTGGATGATAAGAATAGTTTTTAATTCAAACATCAATTAGTGCTTGAAAGTGTTTCTGAAATGATGGTTTTCCATGCTTAATAACATGTATTTTTAAAATATAAATTGAATTTCATTTGTAGGTGATAACATGCCTCACCTAGATTCTTTTTTAGAGCCTAAGAATGGCATTCTTGGAGTTTTAAGCTCTGCAAAATTGTATGGAAAATTTCATATCAACATGAAATTTTCGTGATAAAAGGTTCATAGCTTTGAAGCCTATGAACTAAAAGCTGAGAATCACCAACCTAGATGAAGCACTGCTAAGTCTTTTTTTATCTTCCTTTCCAATACTTGGTTTCCTCCACCTGTCCAAATTCTGGAATATATATTGCTGGGCTTTGTCTTAGGGATCATTTCATTACCATAACAATAAATCTAATTGAGACATCTTGATAAATGGTATCTATTTTTAAAGAATCAAGAGATCGTGGGGTGCCCGAGTGGCTCAGTTGGTTAAGTGTCCCATTCTTGATTTTGGCTCAGGTCATGATCTCACAGTCCATTGGATCTCATAGCATCAGGCTCTGCACTGATAGCACAAAGCCTCTTTGGGATTCTTTCTCTGCCCCTCCCCCAATCTCTCTCTCTCTCTCTCTCTCTCTCTCTCTCTCTCTCTCTCTCTCTCTCAAAATAAATAAATAAATGAATATTAAAAAAAAAAAAAAGAATCAGAAGATCTTAAGGAACTCACAGACAGGAAATACAGTCATGCTTTGAGAAGGACTGGGACCAGGCGTTCCTGAAGCCATTAGACAGGAAGTTTGCTCTCTCCTGTCCTGTTTGCACTCTCATCCCTGGTCCCTGTGTGTTTATTTCATCCCACTACTTGTGTTCCTTTACTTCCAATCAAACCAGATTCACTTTTAAGAGTCCATGTTTTTTGTTTTTGTTTTTTAATTTGAGAAAGAGAGAGAGAGCATGGGGGAAGGGGGGGGCAGAGAGAGAGAGAGACACACACACACACAGAGGGGGAGAGAGAGAGAGAGAGAGAGAGAGAGAGAGAGAGAGAGAGAGAGAGAGAATATTAAGCAGGCTCCACGCTCAGCGCAGAGCCCAACGTGGGGTTCCATCCTATGACCCTGGGATCATGACCTGAGCTAAAATCAAGAGCCAGACACTCTGACACCCCCTAAAAGTCAATGTTAAACGCATTTTAAGCTATTGTCCTGCATCAACAGTTTGTCAACTTGAGTTTCTAGGTATCAATTCCCAATTCCTAAGAGAGAGAATATGATTGGATTAATGGATGTTCACTTCTAGATCTAGGTTATGGATTCACATGGATGCTTGCTCGTTAAGGAGAGGCTCCAAAGCTAGTCTGCTTCAGAGAGGTACCTTTAGCACAGTCTGTCTGTCATATTGGTAGTATTAATAAACTTGTGCTAAATATTGTAGATTAGAATCCAGTCAGGAGACTTAATTCTGAGAACCATAACATTCAGTGTGAATAGTTCGAATGGAGTCAAAATGCCAATTCTTCAAGGCTGCTAATTCTCCAATCCCATCTAACCACCTCCACTAAAGGCATGTGAGACATCCCATAACACAACTGCTAGAGCAGGAGGGGACCTTCAGAATCCTTTGCTGATTAGTAATCGTCTGTGCCTGAAAGTTTTTAAGTACTTTTGATAACTCTGCTCAGTTGTAGAGCTCTCCATATTTCCCAAAGATGTTGAGAATTAAGATTAGAAGTAAGTTAATATGTTGCAGTTGTTGGCCTTATAAAGATACTGACTTCTGTTAATACAAAAATGGATAGGGGTACCCCGGTGGCTCAGTCAGTTCAGCGTCCAACACCTAACTTCGGCTTAGGTTGTGATCTTGCAGTTTGTGGGTTCAGGCCCCACTTCAGGCTCTGCATTGACAATGAGGAGCCTGCTTCAGATTCTCTCTTTCTCTCTTTCTCTCTTCTCCTCCCCCACGTGCTCTCTATCTCTCAAACTGAACAAGTAAACTTAAAAAAATACCAAAGTGGATAAATTGGATCATATATAGAGAGGGTAAAATTCACACGTAGACAAAAGATTGTGACAGAAAAGAGAGAAGATGTGACTGCTGTCACTAGCAATGGCTTTCTAGTTTATGGATCCAGCTGTTTATGGATCCAGCTTTGCCTGAAGCATGAGAATACTTCCAATCTATGACTTTCATTCCTCTGGTTCCTCACAAATAAATCTCAGTCTGAATAGAAGTCAACTGTGTTTCTATTTCTTATAAGCGAATCATTCCCCAAATAAGTTCAAGGGTAGGATAGGGGAATTGGGCAAAACAAAATATTGGGATGGAGAAACTAATTAGAAACAGATTAAACACCACTGAGAAGAAAATTAATAAACTGAATAGACTATGGTAAGAACTCTTAATTTAGCATACATGGATAAACATAGACAACATAAATATCAAAACAGAATTTGAGGATCTGGGGTGATAGGATAAGAATTTCCAATGAACTATTGAAAGACGTTCTGTAAGAAGAGAATGGAGGAAACAGAATATAGGCATGAGGATATTAGAAGAAGGCTCCTGAGGATATCCTGAGAATATTACTGGATTGACGAAACATATGAATTCTCAGATTGAGTAATCCTGAATAAGAGAAATAAAAATAAATACAGACGAAGTTATAACAATGTGAAACTGAAGACCTCCGGAGATTAAAAAGAACCTCAACAGCACCCAGAAAGAAAAGACAGAATACCTACAAAAGAAGAGTAATGATTCCCATATCTTATAGATGATGCCCTGTTCTTGTTTTTTACTAGAAACTAGAAGGAATAGCAGTTTCTCCATTCTGAAAAATATGTATTCTCCCAACAGCCTCTCTACATATCTGTAGAGAGATACATATCTCTCTACATATCTACATACATATCTACATACACATGTGTCTTATTCACCTGTGTCTCCAGACTATCAAACCCTGGGCCTGGCAGGTAGTTGATGCCCTTTCAATGACTGAGAGAACGAATGAATAAATGACCAGTTTCAGCAGATTTGCTCAAACTGCTCAATGAAGATAGTTCAGCCAGCTCATAAGCACCATGAGCTGTATAACCCTCCTTACAGAACTTGGTATAATATATTTGGGAAGGGCATGTATATCAGCCCTTCTCATCTAGTAAGACTTAAATTTGATGATCCATAGTGATTTACTTACTTTTTTCACATTTGTGATCCAATCTGAGGACTTCAAACTATAAGAGATCCCCCAAGTTAAATTTTTTACGCTTATGATAAATATGTTGTATACATTTGTGTGTGTGTGTGTGTGTGTGTGTGTGTGTGTCACTCTGGAAATGAGATTAACAAAGAAATAAAAGAAAGGAACAAAATAAGGTGGGAAGACTGAAGATCACATTTTCCTATTCCATAACTTTGTGTAGGGTTTGGCTTTGAAGAAGTTTGGCTTCGTGAAAATTACAGCTTTAAATATCTTTATACTACCTGAAAATCTCTTTCTGGCTTCAGTTACTATAGAAAACAAACAAAAAAGAAATGAATTCTTGAAGTGAGACCTTAGAGTCAAACAAGTTATCTGACATAAAATTATTCTAATCACATTACAGATTTAAATGTAGTAATCATGCTTAATATCACTGGATTAATCAGTGGGTCATTCCCTATGTGAGAACTCAGTAGGGGATACTTGTGTAGCTATCTCTCTGTGCTGTTTTCAACTACCCTATCCAGTGATATCTCAGAAGATCTCATTAATTTTCAAAGTCTTATTGACTTAGGTGTTCTTTTTGGTTTCCAAAATGTCAATTTATCTGGATGCCCAGGCAGAAATGCTCTAATATTTCAAGAATTTACATCACAGAAAGCTGGTTCGACTTCTAGTGCTGCTATTTATTTTATTATTTTTTTTTTTTTAAAAAAAGGATTCTCAGTTTAAAATATTACCTCCCTGGGTTTCATGTTTTAGGAAACTGAAGTGTTTGTATATTCTTGGCCAGTGTTCTCACGTATTTTAATTTTTTTTAAGTGTAGAGAAATCAGAATCTTTATATTTCAATAAAGACCAGGTGTGCTTTTTTTTTTTTAAAAAAAAAATGCCTTAGAACTGCAGCATTTTCTCTAGAGTGCTCAATTTTATTTGGCTAATTTGCATTTTATCTTTGGACAATCAGTATGGAAATGCTTCCATTTACAAGTGGTCTAGACGATGAAAATCACAGCAACAGATGCGACTTTGGAGACGTGCGTGTTTTAGTGCCTGTTTGATACGATGTTCCTTATGTTTCATCAAGCAAAGCCCACCAGTGAAAGGAGAGCGTCTTCCCCTGTGTCTGTAAGTATGGAGTTCAAACTGGCAGTACTCGGGACCAACATTCGTTATTTACAGTCGCTGCAGCTGTTTGCACTTTGAAAAAGTTATCTACTTTCAATGGGAAAAACCGACAACAACACTTAACTGGGTTTTGGTTTTCCTTTTTCGCTTGAACAGTGAAAGGAAAATAAAACTGCATGAGGATGGGAGGAATCTGTACTGAAAGAGCAGGTGAAACATAACACAATTATCTCTTTTTAAAATTTATAACCATATTTGTTCTCATTTATTCCTTAATGGAAGTTTTCTCCAAGGGGTAATACAGCTCTGGTAAAGCCGTAGATTTAACATTGCTGTAACCTCTGCTATTTTCAAGTCAGCGGAATACGACTGGGGTGAGCGGATCTGTGGCACTTTCTCTGTTAGCACAAATTTGAGTCTCAGTGTGAGACTGTCTTCCCTTCTCCTTCCAGTCTGTTCAGATTTGAATCCATTTACCCCCAGCCAATCTCGAAAGGAATGAGCTCTCTCTTTCTGGTGCTTCCCTTGCTTTTGCAGCAGCAAACACATGTGAAATGAATATATCACTGCGACCAGGCCCACTCATAATTACATCTTCGCCACCCCCTTCTTTTGAAATCATCTCTGTTAGGATCCCTGGGTCTCTGGACTTCAAATCCTGCCCCTGATAATCCAGGACTCCCCAGTACAATTCTCATATTTTAGGATCTTATCAACTCTCCCTTTTCATTAAAAGTATCTGCCTCATGGTATTCTGATCCAAAGGGTCCTGGTGAAAGCTAATAGAGAAGTGAGATGTTGTAATGTCTTCTAAATAGTTCATGCTTCTATGTTCAAAACACGTGCTTTTGAAACCTTTCTAAAACAGAACATTCATTAAAATTGGGGACACTATGACAATATGCCTGCGGGATACTCCTGGGGTTTTTGAGTGCCCTCAAAACATGCTACATTGGCCTACGTGCCACATTCCATTTTTACCAGTATTTTTCTTGTATAAATTAATTCAGACTTTTAGATTAAGAAATGTGTGGGTAAGCCTATGCAGGAAAGAGCCAGGTTGCTTTTGTTTCTCCATTTTAAAGATGCTGTTCCCTTGTTTGTGATATGTTATTCTTTCCAGAATTTTCCTATATTTTTGGTTTTCGTCAACTTTTTGTGCTATGTGTTGACATAACTCTTCTAGTGTATAGTCTGCTTGGAGGCTACTGAGATTCTTAAATCTGCCAATTTACATCTTTCAACGGATTTTGGAAACTTTCAGTCATTATTTCTTCAAATATTTTTTCTACATTATTTATGCTCCTCTCCTTTTGACACTAATTGCATTCATGTTAGACATTTTAAACTGTGTCATAATGATTGTTTTAATAGAGATGTACAAAGGTGTAAGGGACAATACATGGTAAAACCCACATTTCCTATTTTCTAAGTATTCATAGTATCAAAAACCTTTATAGTAAATACAAATCTCTATAGTAACTAAAAACAGTCATGATTCAAAGACATAAGGAGTTATTGTGAACATATCTTATTTGCCCCTTCATACTCCAAATTCTCCAAAACTTTTGAATTAGTATATGAGTGTGTGTGTGTGTGTGTGTGTGTGTGTGTGTGTGTGCGCGCGCACAATGTCTGTGCCTACGTTACTTTCATTTGCTTTATGGTGTTTTAATACATAGTTTTGCAGTTTGCTTCTTTTTGCCTCACTCTTAGGTGGCAATGTGCCTGGAATGTTGAGATGTGAGACTTAAGCAAAGTTGAGGAATTGTTTTTCTTGATGGAAAACAAAAAAGAGAAGTCCTGCTGGAGACCCTGTGCTCCTATCCGTAAATTGGAAGAGCATGCAGTTGGGAATTGACAAACACAGAAGAGATGTGGTATTAGTTGCTTTCCAGACTAACCAATATCAGATCACAGGTGAACGGTCATCGTGAGTCCGTTCGCACATATAGACCGCACTTTTAATGTCTGTGTCCGGATAATAGGATTGATTGGCTCTAGACTATAAAATACTCAATTATCAGTTGACTTGATTTCACTACTCAGAGCTGCTGTACAGTTAATGGCAAGATTTTCTTCAGAAAAATGTAGAAAATATTAGCACTTCAATATCACTCTTTCTGAATTATCCATTCTTACTAGTATAGTAAAAGCCCCTCACTCTGGACTCTGACTCTAGGTTGGTTAACTGGCTCAGAGGTTGATTTGGCCTTGTTTTGTTGTTTGTTTTGTTTGGCCTTCTCGATATTGAGCAACATTCAGTATTTTAAATGAATTTTGCTTATCATTTGGCAGATTTTCTCCGAGACTATATTTATGCTGTAAAACAACTTTAGATGGTAATGCCACATTAGGTCACTGTATTAATTTTCTATGGCTGCTGTAACAAAGTCACAAAATGAGTAGCTTAAACAACAGAAAATTTTTGCTTCATAATTTGGAGGCTAGAAGTTTAAGATCAAAGTGTGGGTAAGGTCATGATAGTCTGAAGGCTCTGGGTAAAGACCTGTGCCTCCTTCCTAGCTTCTGCTTGCTGACTGGCATTCTGTGACATTCGTTAGCTTATGGAACCATAACTCCAATTTGCACATGACATTTTTCCTGTGTATGTCTCTGTCCAAATTTCTCTTTTTGTAAGAACACCAGTCATACTGGGTTCCACTCCACTCCACTCTGATATCATCTTAGCCTAATTACATCTGCAACTACCCTATTTACAAATGAGGCCACATTCTGACGTTCCGAGAATTAGTACTTTAACAAAAATTCCTTGGGGGAGACAATTCAGTCCATAACAATCGTCAATACATTAATCTTCATTTGAAACTCACTTGTAATGGGACTTACCTATGGTTTTCAAAGCTGAGAATTGTGAAAAACAGAAAGTCTGCTGCAAGAAAATTTTATTGTCGATCTAAACAAGGCGAGAGGTAATAGGAAGTAGGCAAGATGAGAAACAACTGATGTGTCAGATCAAAAGTTAGAACATGCAGAGGCACCTGGGTGGCTCAGGCAGCTAAGTGTCCACCTCTTGATTTCAGCTCAGGCTATGATCTCACGGTTTGTGAGATCGAGCCCTTTGTCACGCTCTGAACTGACAGTACGGAGCCTGCTAAGGGATTCTGTCTCTCCCCCTCTTTCTCTGCCCCTTCCCTGCTCGCACGCTCTCCTCTCTCTCTCAAAATAAATAAATAAACATTTTTAAAAAGTTAGAATCTGTAGATTTTTTTAAATGCATGCTCTTTATTGAATGAATAAAAAGAAAATAGCAAAGCCTCTCTTTGCCAAAGAAGCATACAATGAAGGAACTTGGATTTTAGATTATTTAAATTCTTTTTAAGAATTCTTGTTTTTAAACTAAGAATGTTTGTACTTTAAAAATTATTCTCTTACTCCTTTGTTTTGAAGTAAAATTATCATTCTTGTTCAACACAGACCTCTGTGTTGGAGAGATACGTGTTATATTCTGCTTCTCTGGGTTCAAAAAATATCCATAGCTTTTCAGTGTTGACATAATACTGTGGGTAGCATACAAAAAAAAAGGCATGGATTTAATTTAAAAGGAAAACATAAGAGTTTCCTTCAACAATACTTCTATTATGCACTGCTAAGAATGGTGTAAGAAAATGGAAATTCTCTTTTTGAGTAAAAATTATGCCAAAAGTAACATGAATTTTACCTTGTATCTCTTGCTTTCCAGCACAAGTATTATTCACTGGGAAAAAAAGAGATTTCTTTTGTATAAAGTGTTTCTACCTTCTTGGGATGGCTGGGTGGCTCAGTTGTTTGAGCATCCCACTCCTGATTTCTGCTCAAGTCACGATCTCATGGTTCATGAGATCAAGCCCCATGTTGGAATGTGTGCTGACAGTGTGGAGCCTGTTTGGGATTCATTCTCTCTCTCTCTCTCTCTCTCTCTCTCTCTCTCTCTCCCTCTCTCCCTGCTTTTGTCTCTCCCTCTCTAAAAACAAACAAACATTAAAAAAATAAACTGTTTCTACCTTTTTGAATACCAGGGTCTTAAAAATTAAATTGATATATATATATATATTTTTCTTTTTTGTTGTTTAATGTTGGTCAATGACAAAATTCAAGAACAACAAAACAGCAAAAGACATATTTTGGATAGCTGAAATGAAACCAAATTCATTCTTGCATAATGAATGTCACCAATATTTATTAAGTACAAGTCATTGTGCTGAAATCTGTGATCTTTGCCATGAATTGTGGACTATAATCTGGAAGGGCATCTTCAAAATTCATAAGGAAGAAATTATAACACAAGGCTGAATTTCAAAAATATAGAGAAGATTAATAATTTTCATAAGTTCAGGAATACCAAGAGTTATTTTATCTGAAGAGATCAGGGAAATCCTCATGGCCATTGTCCATGTTGGGATTTATAGATCAGTTACAGTTTTAACAAATGATGAAGAAAAAACATTTTGAAAGAATGGAAAGCATTAACAAAAGTCTAGAAAGTAAAAAAAAAAAAATTAAAACTGGTAAGAACAACAAGGAATGTAATTTTCACTGATAGAAATTGCTGTTGAGACTCAGATGGGTCTGGGACAGAAGATAGGGGTTATGAAGGAGAGACCAGGGTGTTTATAGACTCTATTTATTGGGAAAAAATATGACCACAAGTATTCTTTAATAGTGAGGCAATGTATTAACAGCAGTTTTAAGGATGATTGCATTAACACTGTATAGGGTACACTTGACTGGAGGGATGATGGACATTGACAGACTTAATATTTGCCTCACTCACCAGCCCTGAAAAAGGAAAGAAGAATCTTACAGGTTAGTGAAAGTAAAAAATAAATTAGAGACAATGTGTCTTTCTTTTGTGTGTATTTGTTTGAATTTGATAATTCATTCACTCATTTATTTATGCAAATACATTGTATGGATTTTGCCAGAGAGCATACCATATGTGACAGTAGGACCAGTGTTCATGCATTCTAGACCTTAAGGAATTTGTGGAGATTTATTATCCAGATAACTAGTTTATGTTCCTGATTGTGGAAGACATGAGAACATTCCTCACAAGTCTCTGACTACAGGGAGTGTAACTGATCAAGGGTCCCTGCTCCTGCGATTCCAACACCTGTGCCTGCATTTGTGATAAGACTGTGCTCCTGTGAGCTGCTCCCAGCACTGACTCTGTACTACATGTATTCTTAAGGCAAACCTGTCCCTGGTAGACCTGAGAGCCCTCTGGGGGTCAGCTGTGGCTCCAGGATTCCCCCACAGTTTTGGGGACCCTTCCTTAGACCCTCCAGCAGCCTAGAGTACTTCCATCTGGCCTTCTCATCCTCTCGTTTGCTCTCAAGGTTAGACATGACTCGTGATCTGACAGATCCCCCAGACTTACCCAGTGCTCTCCCTCTGTTATCATATAAAGACATTTTTCTGAATAAAATAATTACGTATTTAATCTTGTTTTGATATTGACTCCTTGGTGGGCCCAGTCTGTGCGTGGCACTAGGAATGTTTAGCAAAAATGAGGCAAAATAGGATTGGGGACTGACTCTTACACCATCTGGTAGGCAAACTGGAAACTGTCATGGTTGCTGGGTGGGGCAAACATGGTTTCTGGCCCCAGTGGGCAGCTCAAGTCCTGTTAGTATCATTGAAGGTGTCTTGAGAAAATGTCCTGGTGTAGGGGAATGCAATGGCAGATATGATAATGCAGACATTTGGAAAATATGAGAGAACAATCTTTACAAAGACAGTGCAGTTGGCTGGTGTCTGCTAAGTTGTATTGGTACCATGGAGATATTAATGGACTGAGAGCTGTTATGCATGAGACCCAGAGAGCCTCTGGTAGCATGTAAAGAGGTCCTTATTCTCTGTATTGAAAGGGGAGACACAGTTAAATGGAAGGTTGAAGGCCTAATTAGAAAACTGTGTAGCACCAGAGACTTCTGACTAAGAAGATAAGGTAGATCTGTTATTAAAAAGGTCAGGGCTCTGGCAGAACATCGGCGGTTCTGAAAATGGAAGAGAACCTCTGGATGGATGCTCCCAATGATGCTAACTCTACAGCTTTAACATGCCTGGAATTTCACCTTCCTTATTGAAGGTTACCACTTCCATTATGCTCAAAAAGGGTGCAGAAGTTTTTCCCTCAAGGCAGCAGAAGCCTCCTTCACACCCCTTTTCCTGGCTGTCACGTTGATACGTAGGGTTAGACCTCAGCGTAACCCTGCATGAAACGCAAGGGACCTGATGAGGGAGGACAGGCTGTGTGTACCTGAAGAATTGCAAAAACTTGCTTGTGTATCTTCGAAGGAGCCTGAGGAGTACCCTTGGGATATATTTGTAAGTGCTTAGTTAAGGAGGCCAGAAGGTAAGTCTGGTGAGCAAGAATTCATTGGCTTGGGAACACTTTTTTGTGACACATGATTTAAGACATGACCAAGGACCACAGTGGAATGCAGAAGAGGAAGGAATAAGTAGGCTGGCATGAGTGGACATGCTGAAATGGATATACTAAGTAAGGCCTGAGAAGATCCAGCAGAGAAATCCCAGAGGATACACCATTCACCAAAGCCATGGAATGAACCGTGAAGCTTGACTGTGAACAGGGATGATGGCAAAAGAAGGATGGATGGGATGCCAAACAAAAGAAGCCAGGTGGTGCCACTTAACTTTCAGATACCAGGAGGCTACAATTACCATTAAAATTGTCAAGATAAATGGGGCAACCTGAGACGCTTAACCTGCCGTGGGTTGCCATGGTTAATAGAACTCGGTGTCTCTAGAAACATTGTAAATGACAGACGACAAGAGCGCTGCTTAATCTCTACAACTGAAAATGCAAGAATGGACTAGCTGGGGAATGAAGAACATCACTCCAATAAAACATCATGACCTCTTATGTAATTGCCAGACTTGAGCCAATTTTTCATGACTGGAGCCCATTGAACGAAAAGAACTTTCCTAGGAAGATCTCTACAACATCAGAAAATGTTTATACTCTCTTAATTCCCCCATCCTTCCTCAAAGGAACCTATAACCACTTAATCCTGTGCCTGGACACTGGGGAAAAACAGGAATAAGCAGGCTGTTCTAAGACTTTTAGACACAGAAATTGACCCAGATACAAGGTGTCATCAAACCCCTCTGCTTGACGTTATTTTGTATTCTTTCACGCGATGGCCTTTTTGGGTTCCGGAAGCAACACATTTCACACGTAATGTGTGCTTCAGTACGTATTCCGGGTGACATGGAAGGATGTCAGCTCTGAGTGAGGCCCAGAGAAGAGATTTCTGAAACAGGTCCAGACTCCTGTTCAGTCAGCCCTGTCATGTGAGCTATGTGATCCAACATACTCCCAGAGTATTGCAGTTGTCAGTGGTGAGAAGCAACAAGCTCCAATGGGCGAGTCACAATGCAGGACCCTGGGATTCTGAAATAAGGCCATATGCCAACAGCAGAGAATATTTGAGAAAAAGCTCTCAGTGTATTATGTCAGATGAGCTGGATGGATCTTTGTATTAGCTTTCGAGGACCACCATAACAAGGTGGCTTAAACAACAGAATTTACTGTCTCATGTTCTGGAGGCTAGAAGACTGAGATCAGGATGTCGGCAGCGTCATTTTCTTCTGAGAGCCGAGAGGGAAGGCTTTGTCCCAGGCCTCCCTCCTTGGCTTGCAGATGGCTGTCTTCTCCCTCTGTCTTCACGCTGACTTCCCTCTGACCATGTCTGGGTCCGAATTTACCCTTTTTGTAAGGAAACCAATTATATTGGATTAAGGACCTCCCTAATTATTTAATTTTAACTCAGTTACCTTTGCAAAGACCCTATGTTCAAATATACATTCTGAGTTTTGGGGGGGGTTAAGACTTCAATATGTGAATTTTACAAGACACAATTCAACCCATAATAACCTAAATGCCATTGAATGAATCCTTATGAAAGGAAAATAGAGGTATTGTGATAACTGAGGTGAAGATTGGAGTGGTGTGGCCACAAATCAAGAAATGTCAACAAGTGGAAGAGACAAGGAATAGATCTCTCCTGTAGATTAGCCCCCGGAACGGAGACTTGTGATTCCATTGATTTAGGGACAGTTGATACTGATGTTGGATTTCTAGTCTAGAGACCTAGGAAAGAATAAATTTCTGTTATTTGAAGCCAGCAAGATTGTGGTAATTTATTACAGCAGCCTTAGGAAATGAACACAGGTCCAACTACTGTACCCTGAAATCTATGGGCAGTTTTGCTTCTAGTGAATAACCAATGTGACCCAAATACTAAGTCAGCTCATATCTTGGAGGCTGCAACTCATCTGGTGTCCAATTGGGACTTGAACTTTCTTTGATCACATTACTGACTTTTTCTTAGACCCCACAGAATGTTGGGTTCCTTTCATCCAACTTTATCTCCTTCTCTTCACATGGGGTCTGGCTGTAGTCTGGTGGCCCTCCCAGCCTTGAGTAGGTGCCTTTCTGTGTTCTTTCACACAGTCACTTCCCCACTATCCTTGTGGGTTAGACCTCTTCCTGCCACCTGCCTTTTGAAGGACCTTGAATAACACATTGGAATTCCAAGATTGTAAGCCCCTGACCTATGTATTCTACCTGATCAATGTGGATTTCTTACAGACACTTCATATACCATGTCATTATCATGTCTGAAAATGACATCAACAATTCCCCATTCTTTCACATGAGTGCATGTATAAACACACACACACACACACACACACACACACTCAGACACACACGAGTCTGAGAAAGAAGTGATACAGGAGAGTAACAGTCAGTCAAGGAGAGTTCAGCTCTGTAGATACTTGTTCTTTATATGGGAGATCCAAAATATCTCACCTTAATTATATTTAAATAACTTCATTGTAGAATTAACACAAGAAGATGGAGTCACCATATACCCATGTGGCGTCACGTGGATCTGCTCACTAATGCCATGCTTATGACCTTTGTGATTACGTCTTAATACGGAGTTGTGGTAAAAACCACTAGCTGTTTACTAAAATCTCTTCTTTCTTTTTACTGAGCCTGCAGTTGAACTACATTTCTCCTCTTCCCTTAAAATTAGGTTTGAACAATATCATATGAGCAAAAGAATATGTGTCATTTCCAGGCTGAGCCCAAGAAAACCTCCAGTAGGTGACTTCCATTGTCTTTTCCCTTGGTCAGATGGATACAAATGACCACAAAGACTTGGGACTTGAGGAGTCACCAGTCAGAAGGGGTTATGCCCTAAGTGATTGAATAGGGCAGGGTTTTGTGTCCTTCTACTGATGGGAGCAATGAGCCATCTCTTCATCCCAAGACTGTGGGGAAGAACTACACTTTTCATGTGTAAACCACTAAAATTTGTCTATTTTAGGCAAGTCTACCCTAAGTAACCCAGAGGTTTAAGGGCTTAATTTCTGCGGTTGTAACTTTTTCCTTTTCTGACATTTGATTTCCTCTTTTCTCTTTAGATCTCCACTGTCACTTTTTGTCTTCTTCTCTCCACTAATTCCTTCTGTATTTCTCTCTCCTATTTCTGATTTTTTTTACTTCTTTCCCTCCTTTCCTGATGAACAAACCTTCTAATATCTACTCTTTTGTTGATGAGGTGATCACCAAGGCAATAATACAAGAAAGACTGAAACATTTTTATGAGCAAAAATAGATGTTTTACTCTTGGAATCATCTTAGGATGAATTTGAAAATTTCATATTTCAATATACCTTTACTATTTCATTTATTTTTCATGGGGGGATTTTTTCAGAGGGGGGGGTTATGCTCTGGTATTGCTCAGAATTTGATCATCACTTGAAAAACCTAGATTTAAATTGCCTCTACCTACAATTATTCCAGTAATTAATACTCCATATCTTAACAACTTAACAGCACAGCACAGGGCCTGAGCCATTAAATGGACTGGGAATCCAGACATAATATTTAATTTGGAAGATGAAAATTTGCTTAAAATGGATTGAGATTGAGACATGAGAAGCCTCGTATAATTCTTTATCGAACCATCAATCTGAGATTATGCTCTGAGAAGTTATCCAAGGTGAACAAGCAATTAATTTGAGTATTTGTGGATGTGTGTTAGGCAGAATGTTTGTGATTATACTGTTGCCGGGGGCAGCTTGAATTTTCTTTTTCGCTCTTCTCTCCATGGATTCTCTTCCCTTTGCCTTTTTTTCTGAGACAACTTCTGTCTTGTAGGTAGAAACTCATTTTTTACTTCCTCTGGGATGACTTTCCTGTTTTACTCTCTCAAGACAAATTTCCTGTTTCCTGGCCCTCCTTTTGGCATGTTGTTGTAATTTTAATTTTGCATTTTGTTTAGTTGTATGATTAGTGCCAGTTTCATCTGCTAGACCCTTTCTATTTAATGTATGGCCCATGCCTTATAACATCATCAACGTCACCTGGGATCTTGTTAGAACAGCAGAATATTGGGTTCAATCTTAGATCTACTGAATCCATCTACATTTTAACAATACCCCCGTGATTCACATACACATTAAAATTTAAGAAGCCCTGCACTAGATTATAAACTTCATGAGACCATGATTTGTCAAATCCCCAGTTCTGAACACTGTGCTAGGAATTTATTTACTGAGTAAATATATATGAAATATACCAGTTATATGTGGGCTCATTGGAAAAGAGTCTTAAAAAAAAGTCCAGCTAAACATGATTCTTTGAAATTTTCCCATTGTTTATTTGGCATAAATTTAATTAACGCAAATCACATGCCAGGCATAGTAACATTAGTAGGTAATTGTGGTGACATTATTAAATTATCATCTAGCTTTTGCTAACACTTAAGTATTAACATGTGCCAAAGTTTTAAGAAAAATATGTCAGAGAACTATTTAAATTTGGCCAAATCTGGAAAAGACTGCCATAATATGTTTATAGTAATGAAACACTTCAACTGATTTTATGGAACAAGATGAACTGAGAACAGGGTTTATGGACCACCCTTCTAAACTGTGAGTTCAGTAAGGTAGGAAGCATGGTGAATGCATCTATTCTGTCTTCAGTCTGATGCATGGTGCCAATAGCTACTCCATTGGGTGGAATTGAGGCATGAGTTACAGAAAAGGAGGAGAAGTGAAATCATTGGAAAAAAAATTCTCTAAATTGAAGTTAAAATAGAAATTCTTTAATTTAGCTTATAATTCATTAAAAAAAAACGCACTTATTAAACTGTCATTCATATACTGTAGGGAACAATACCAGATCTGTAACTTCTTTCAACTAAGTAAGTCTTTTGAATTCTGAATTTTGAGTAGGTCTCAAAGATCATGACCTAGGAAAAAGACCAAACCAGAATGTGTGTGATGGGAGTTAATACACGTCTCTTGGTTTCATTGCAGCTATACAATATAATGGGGTCAGTATCCAGAATATACTGCAAACTCCAGATTTTATGGAACCAGCAGTATTCCGCTCTAATTAAGCCAGAATATAGCAAACTTTTATAAACTTATGTTATATACATAAGTAATTAGATTTTCTCTTCATAGAAAACTTGTACATGTTGTACAGCTTCAAAACTCTATGCATAACCATTTACATGTATCATTGCTAGAAATGTAAGATTTTCTCAAAGGGTCCAATTAAAGTTCTGGACATCTATCCTCTTGATATAGTACGCACTTTGAGATCACAGGGGGTGCGAACACGGCTGATAAAATTTCTAAAGACATGTCAACAGTTTGATATCATTTTGACAGTTTTTAAATTAGCTGAAAAAAATAGTAAAATTACTTGAAATAAAATATATAATGATTATTACATTATCACGTGCTCAAATTTTTAATTCCTCATTAAATTTTAATAATGAAATCTTGATTTTTTTTTACTTTGGAGGTGAATAAATGAAGAAAAAAATCTCATAAGATATGCTGAAATATTATGCATTTTAACAGAAATAACTTTTTTGGAGAAAACACTATCAGACTCAGTTGTAATTTGAACAAAAGTCAATTTTTAAATATTAAACATATTCCAGTTTTTAAATATGTAATTTAAAAAGAAGGAAGGCTTAGAGATCGACTGGATAACGTTTTCATATCTTGACTCCAATTGGAGCATTCTTCACTGCCTGTATCCCTTCATTTGCCCTGCAATCCCAATTGAAGCTCGTATCAATTCCTTTGCTAATGCTAATTTCCCAAGCTAAAATTCTGTCTTCAGAGTCTCTGTGAATTTACACTGCATGTTTCATTCAAATGTGGAATCCAAAACAGCAAAACCAAAAACAGATGAATCAACAAGCAAGAAAAATGAAATATAAATACAGAGAACAAACTAGTGGTTTCCAGATGGAAGAAGGGTAGTGGGATGGGCAAAATAGGTGAAGGAGAGTGGGAGGGAGATTTAGGCTTCCAGTTATGGAATAAATGTCACAAGAATAAAGGGTATAGCATAGGGAACATAGTCAATGATATTGTTATTATGTTGTATGGTGACAGATGGTAGCTACACTGGGGAGCATAGCATAATGTATACAGAAATGGAATCACTATGTCGTATACCTGAAACTGATGTAACATTGTGTGTCAACTGTACTCAAGTAAATTTTAATTTTAATAAATAAATAAATTTAGTAAATAAATAAAAATTTAAAAAAAGAGGTGCGTTTCCAGGGGGGCTTCTGGGGAAGATGTAACCTCACCTTATCCCATGGATACACCTAGATATAACCCACATCAGTGTAAATAACCCAGGAAATGACCTGAAGACTGGCTGAACAGACTCTTCATAGCTAAATGTGGAGAAGAGGCCACATTGAAGAGGGTAGGAAGAGCAGAAATGTGGGTCGGGATCCAAACTGACCCACCTGACTGTCCCAGAGAGGGAGGGATGCTTCAGGGCAGAGAGGAGTGAGGGGCAGAACCCCACACCAGGCACCTCAGGCATGAGGGACCCACACTGGGAATATGAATCCATGTAACATTTGGATTTGAAAACCAGAGGGGCCTAATTTCACAAATTCTTACAATCAGTGAGACAACACTTAGAACTTTAAAAATCAACAGGGCTACATCTAGGAGAGCCAGAGGGCAATAAGAAACTGAGTCCCCATCCTTAAAGAGGCAGCACAACAAATGGCCCTGCTGAGAGACAGCACAGAAGTAGCAGTTTGAAAAACACTTGGGGTATACAGAAGGAAGATTTGTTTGCTAATCTCAGAGCATGTGCTGGAGGGACAGGGATCTTTGGGAGACTTCTCCAAAAGAAAAAGAGCCGGTGGGCACTGTTTCCCTCCCCTGTCCTCAGCCTAGATACATGGACACCTGCCTCAGTGGGTGTACTCTCACCTAGCCTGCTAACAGCAGAACTTGCCCGCATGCCCTTCTGTGGATCTGCCCCCTCCCTTCAGCTGACCTTAGCAGGAGTATCCAGGGAGGCTGCAGTTCCCTTCCCACAGTGGACCTGCACAGAGCTTGCTGGCATCTCATGTGCCATCCATTTATTCTGCAGACTCACCTCTCCCATCCCAGCCTGGGCAGTTTTCCCGGACAGCTGTATGTGCCCTCCTGCACTGTCCTGCAGAGTGCTCCCTCAAGCAGCTCCAAGTTCCCTCCCACAGCAGACTGCACACATTTTGCTAATACCTTATGTCCTGTCCCCACATTCTCCTGTGGCCCTGCCCTCAGCAGGAGTCTGTCCCAAACACCTCCACAAACATGGCAGTGTGCAAGCAGCCCTGAGAGGGGCCAACACCACTCCAAAGTGATTCCTGCCCTGGAGGGAGGGGAAGATAGCACACACACACCAGTCCAACTGTGACCCCGACAGTGGGTTGGGGGCATCAAGCTGGTCTGACTGCAAGCTCTTCCCACAAATGAAAGCTTCTCAGAGCACAACACTGGAGTGCCCTGCAGATTGGTGCTACTGCAGCTCTGGCAAAATGCCTGGTCTGACTCAACTCAAGCCAAGGAAGTCCCAGATTGGCCCACTAACAACACAGCAAAAAGCCTTGCCCACAACAGGGAAGGAGAACAATTGCAGATGACTGGACTGAAGGCAAAGGTGACTCAACTACAGTAGAGTGCATGCAATGCACATAGGAGACAACCCTGAAGTGCCAGGTACCGATGAACAGTGCACATTGCACCGTAAGGCACTATAGAAACTTTTCTTCATAAAGCCATTACTTTTAAGAGCAGGAGATATAGCTGACATCCCTAACACATAGAAACAGACACAGAGAATTAGCAAAAAGAAGGAGAGAGAGGAATATATCCTAAATGAAAGAACAAGACAAAAATCACAGCAAGAGAGCTAAACAAAACAGAGATAAGTAGTATGTCTGATAGAGAATTTAAAGTAACAGTCAAAAGGTACTTGCTGGACTTGAGAATAGAGTGGAAGACTTCAGTGAGACTCAACAAAAAGATAGAAAACACAAAAGAGAACCAATCAGAGACGAAGAACTGAAATTAAAAATACACTAGGTGGAAACAAATATTAGACTAGAAGAAGTAGAAGAATGTATCAGAAACCTAGAGGACAGAACAATCAAGCTGAACAGGAGAAAGAAGAAATAATAATAAAAGAAGATAGACTAAGGGAACTCAGGGACACCATCAAGGAATAACAGGGACCCCAGAAGGAGAAGAGAAAGAGGCAGAAAATTTTTTTCAAGAAATAATAGCTGAAGATTTCCTGGATCTAGGGAAAGAAACAGAAATCATAATCAATCATGAAAATCTGAGAGCTTTTTCTCTGAGATCAGGGACAAGACAAGGAGGTCCACTCCCACCACTTTTATTCAACATAGAAGTCCTAGCCACAGCAATCAGACAAGAAAAAGAAGTAGAAGGCAACTTAACTTTGCTCTTCACTAACATTTGTAGGTTCCATTTGGTTTTTTGGGGGGAACAACTCATGAATTTAATCCTTTGCATTTTTCTTACAGCTATGCTTTTTAAAGTTCTACCACACATTCACAAATTAAGGTTTTCTTTTTTGTCTAAGTTTTTCTTTTCACAGTTGTCAGATTATTCATCATTCATCAGAGTGTTTACACACTGAATGTGTTTATACAGCCTACACATTTCTGTTAAAAATTTCAGGCTGCATCAGTACCTTTGTTATTTTGCCACCCTATCCCTAAATACTATTCAACTAAACTTTTACACCTCAATCCTTACTGACTCCCATGTGCCAGTCCTAACACACCTTTTATCTATTTAGTTAGGCTTTTTCTTTTTTCTGACATCTTAATTCCTTTTTCCAGTTTAATATCTAGTAGAAATTGAAACTTCTCAGTGAAGCTTTTCTGATCATGCTTATATGTGAATTTTCATTCCCATCTCTGAATTCCAGGAACTTACTCATTGGATTATCTATTGCTTTGCACTGTTAAGATCTTGGCTCTGCCATTTCCCCTATGTGTGACCTTAAAAAAGTTACTTAACTTCTTTTGTCTCTCAGTTTTAATGTGTATAAAGTGGGCAACATAATAGAATTTATCTCAAATAGTTATAGAAATTAAATAAGTTAATACATGTAAAGTCCTTAGAACAGTTCCTGTCATATTATGAGTTCAATAGCAGCTATCTTTTATTCTCATAATTGTTATGCAAGTAAGCCTACATGCCTCATCCCTACAGTGATACCATATTGGGGTACTGTAGACTTAAGAGGAGTAATCTAATAATATCAAGTTCAGCTTGAGGTCATCTAACTTAGAGCAGAAGCAGAGTCAAGGAGGAAAATGTCAATATTTCAAGACAAATACAGGGGATTAGATAAAAGATTCAATTAGAGTTTTTTTTCCTACAAGTTTGAAGCTAGGGGTCTACAAAGAAACCAGTTGTAAAATAAGGAAGTCATTTAGATCATCAGTTGCAGGACCAAAACGACCTCTATGTGATCTGTTGCTCCAAGGGTTCTCCATTCTCTGTAGTTTCCCCACGTATATTAAAGGGAGGCGGTTAGCTCGCCCACATGACAGAAAATTCCTTGAAGTATCCCTCAAGATAAATATCTCCCTTCTCGGTCCATAGTTCACACACCTAAGAGTGGGCCGTTGTTCCTGAGCACATTTCATTTTTATTAGGAGTTTTTAAGTTCGGTCTGAATCTCAAAGGGTTTAGAATTCAAGAAACATGGTCCAATTTTGCCAACTTTATCACACCATAGATGTTAAACAGAGTAGCACAGACTTCAGTTGTGAGCATTGTGCCAACTACTCCACAGAAGTTCAACAGTTTGTGGAAGCCAGAGAGCTGGGTGGGACTTGGGCTTTGACATGCTTTCCAGTCCTCACACCTCAGTGAGCTCAGAGGTGATGCACATCAGCTTCTCACCACCAATGAGATGGGTGTTATTCTAAAAGAAGGATATGCACTGCTGACTGGACTACAAAGGCAAAACCTTTTCAGTCTTGGAAATAGCCTGGTCATTTATCTGTGTCAGCAAAGAAATAACTTTACCTCAGAGTTCTGGAAGGAGCCTTGAGGCAAGTTTTCTTAGCTCTTGTTTCTGTAATCATTTTCCACTGAAGAAAATCGAACCCACTTCTGTTGTCTTCCTTTATCTCGCACTTACTTGGTGATACTCTCTTCAATTTATTAATTTCTGCTCTCCTACTTGCTAATGTTATCCTTGTTTTGCATTCCTAGTTTCAATAAGCCACAATGAATCAAATTTTATTATTGGTTATTCATGTGAATTTGGGTAAGTTTTTTGAGAACTTTATGTGTCTAAGTTCTGTTTAAAAACAGCATAGTTGGCAAGACTGTGGAGACAGCATGATACTGACTGATAATTTTTAGCATATTAAAAATACTGAAAACTAATAGTCCTACTACACCAACTTTAATAATCATGGAGAATACCCATCTGACTCACTAGCCTTACAATTGTCTCCCTCAACTCGAGAAAAGATAACTGGGAACCATCAACTGATCTCTAAGATTATATCCTGGACCCTGTGACATAGTGAATCACTTCAAAAAACATGTAATTTCCAATGCATATGATCTAATTTTTGAGAAAAGCTGCAATACTTTTCAAGAAAAGCATGATAAAATTTTATTGTCTTCTTGCTCATTTTCTTTTTTCTGAAACCTATTATATTCAAATAATTAGCTTTGTTTTTTTTTGTCACTGTGTGTGTGTGCACACACATGTTTGCATAACACTGTGTGTGTGTGTGTGTGTGTGTGTGTATAGATAGATAGATGGATACATAGATAGATGTGTGTGTGTGTGTGTGTGTGTGTGTGTGTGTGTGTGTGTGTGTAAACTATCCTGTTAGCAATCAAAAGAGAATTTAGCTGCTTGAAGGCCCAATGCTGATGGTAATCTTACCAAATGACAATCAAGCTCAATTTTTTTCAATCACTTAAATGGAATAGTTAAGAAATTAATCTAATCCAATTACTTTCATTGACCGGAATTGGTAGAATAGAAAGGAATGCCTATAACAAAATAATGTCCTAGCTGTGAAAAGCAAAATGATGCCACTTTTATCTTTAGTATGTTTTTACTCCTTTTATCACATGAAATATATGTTACAAAATGCCACATTTTTGTTTGTGTTGCATTGAAAAATTGGCAGATTGAAAAACATGATCACAAAGATTCTTACTGTCTTGCCCAAGATCTCAGAACCCCTGTAAAACTCCATTTCCTTTTTATTTTCCTTTCAAAATCTTCCCTCTTTCTGACAGCTAATTCATACATTGATTTCTTGCTCCACATATGGCAAATATCCTGTTTGAGAAGTAAAATAATTAGATCATTTAAATAGATAGGAGATATCTGCTCTTAGGCAGATTCTGAAGCTACAGAACTTTTATATCATTACCCTTTCATTGCTTTTTCCAACTCTTATTCATTCATTCAACTGTTACCAATTTTGTTCAGCATATGTTACCTGCTGCCATGAAGAAAGTAGAAATTTTAATATATTTAGCATTGTTAAGCTTTGTTGTTACAGCATTTTTTAGCCCATTAGGAAAAAAACATGGGCAGAGCTAAAGTTGATATTAGGTAGTTTTTCTTTCTTTGTTTTGTTCTCCTCTAGTTTGTCTATCTTGCCATCATCATTGTATATTCATCTGTTCAGAAATGATCATGCATTTACTAGGCAGCAGGCATTTCCTCAGGCACTGGAGCTCGATTTCCTCACATGGTTACTGCTGCTGTGGAGTATACAGTACCAGACCACCCCATCATCCCACTACCAGCCCCACCATCATGTGTGCACGTTCAGTGGGACACGTCAGTGTCCCAGATGACATCAGAATTACCTTTAGTAGGTGACGTCTTATCAATTTTTCATCAATATTGGTCTACTGACAAGCTGAACTAGCATCACCAAGTTTTCTTAAATAAAAGTACATTCTGGAGCTCTACCCATATTTACTAAATGAGAGACTTGAAAATTTCTGTTTTTAACGAGATTCCAAGAAATTATGGTGCATACCTAGATATGGTAAACCACTCATACTGGGTGTAATAACTCACTATTTTTACTACCCATGTCAAAACTCACTTGACCTGTTCCTGACAGAATAAATGTATTATAAGCAATACTAATGGTTCAGTGTTGCTGTTAGGAGAATTTGCATTTGAAAAAAGAGATACTCAAGGGTAAATGTACCTCACTGTGCATGGTATTTCCTCCATAAGTATCTTTGCTGCAAGCTTTTTTGAATAACTAATTGACTCTAAGGCAACTTTGCCATAATAGCTAAAAAGAAAAAAAGCTGGTTGAGTTTGATTTGACAGTTTGTTGGTTTCATCAATGGTTGACAGCTTGGTTTCATTTCTCCATTGACACAGTACTTCCATTTAAAAAATTTTTTAAGTTTATTATTTTGAGAGGGAGGGAGGGAGGGAGGGAGAGAGAGAAAGAGAGAGAGAGAGAGAGAGAGAGAGAGAGAGAGAACAAGTGGAGGAGGGACAAAGAGAAGGAGAAACAGAATCCCAAGCAGACTCTGCACCATCAGCACAGTGCCCAATGTGGGGCTTGAACTCATGAACTGTGAGATCATGACTTGAGCCATGATCAAGAGTTGAATGTTCAACTAACTGTGCCATTCTGGCACCTCATCCATTTTTATATTATATAAATCTTAGCTTCATACTGGTCTAAACAGTGGTGCATAATTTTGAATCCATATATCCCAAAGAACTTTGAAATATCTATCAACAGGCAATATGCCCAGAACAAGCAACAATGTACAAGGCTTTCACAATGCAGTACAGAGATCAGTTACAAATATGCATCCTACTATTTGGAAACTAATATCTCTCTTGATAAAGGAAAAAATGTCAGCCAAAAAAGAAAAAGTGTGATGATGAATAAGAAGAGGAATCAATAAGCAAAAAAAAGAAAGAAGGAAGGAAAGAAAGAAAGAAAGAAAGAAAGAAAGAAAGAAAGAAAGAAAGAAAGAAAAAGAAAAAGAAACAACAAAGAAAACAAGAAGAAAATATAGAAAACTACAAATGGAAGACTTGGAAGATGAGAGCTTAAGTACAATCCGCAAAATAAAATTGGCTATTTGTGCCATATTGCCATGAATCTAAACACATTTTACATGTATTCAAATTTTTGTATTTCACAAGAAAGTCTTCTGAAGTTTTTTATTCATTTTTTGTGTTTCATTATGTCATTTTGAATGAATGTCCTTTTTTTATTTATCATGACTTTATCTTTTAGGGTAAAAATTGCCTTATGGCCAATTAGTTACGTGGCAAAAAATGATTATGGCAAAGATGCTTACAGTGAAATTACCTAGAACTTGAAGGAATAAATATACAATGTGGATTTCTTGGGAACTGTGGCGGGCTAATAAAGAACAATATTTCGGGGAATCCGGCATTGTTGGTATGTCTCAAAATCCACCATGGAATGAAGATAGCTTCCTACATATAAGGTAGAACTATATATTAAAGGAGAAAAATAAAACATGTATGTATATACTAATCCGTCATTTTTATTACTGAAGTTGTGGTGTGTAATGGAAGGGGGAAAATATTTGAACAAGCCCATTAGGATGAAGGGTTTGAGTCACTGTTTGCAGAAATACATTAAAATGAGGTTGATGACTCATGTGCTGCTTCACTTTGCTGGCGAGAGGCAGCTGCTCACCATTAATGACCAACAACACTGAGGAGTGATCCATCTGCCCAGTTCTGGCACAGGGGAATACACCACCTGTTCATTTTAGAACTACAGCTTCTGTGAATCAACATGAAAATGGAGCCTTTAGATTCTTTTAAAAAATGGCTGGGATTGCTGAACCAGAATGGCAATAATGTGTAGCTTTTATGTAAAACACATCAAGAAATGCAAAAGCCTTTGTTTGCTCTCCCCACTTAGTGTTTGGAATTCCTTGGAAGAAACAGCACTGTCACTGTGAGATGAAAATCTTTGACACAATGCAAATTGTTAACTCAAGTGTTCCATATTAATAAAATGGTTTCAGATTCATTGGAGTCTGAATTCCTCTGGATCTACACTGACAAATGCCAGTGGGAAAAGCAGTGCATATTATGAGTGTGAATATGGTATGGCCTTTTTAGTCCTAGGGAATTGATAGAATTCAGTAAATACAGATAACAAAATTGTTCAATAATTTTGAGATAATAGTTTTCACTGGATATTAAAGTTTATGCTATACAAAACAATTGATTTCATTTTGTTTTCTCTGCTCACTCCAACTAAAGTTATGTTTTCTGGGAATAGAGGTTTCATTTTTTCGTTTACAGATTTCATTTTTCATAACTTTGCTTATAATATCCTTCCAGCTAGATTTACCTCACATCATAATCCGTGTTATCAAAATCAGACACCCTTCAATACCTTGGTTGAACTGCTTTCTCTTTTCTGATAGGGTCTCAAAGCTGCCTAGTTCAAGGATATCTCTAGATTTCCTAAATATAAATATTTAGAGATTCAATTTTCCTGCATAAACTTGAATTCTTAAATTAAACATGATAGAAACTCAGAAAACAACTAAAATATTTTTCATATGCTCTTTAGTATTCTATATAATGGAAAAACTGACTTTATTGTTCTTTAAGTAACTGAAATTTAGTAAAATTAATGTACAATGTGCAAATTTTTGTATGCTCAAAATATTATATTGTAATCCTAAAATTAACTCTGGACTGGATGTCTACCAAGTACTCTAAAGATTTTACTCTATTTGTAAGCTAACAAGTTTGTCTGCCACAGTTTTATGGATCCTGGAAAAAGACATGAGACTCCTGGATCAGAGATAAAGGAATTTATGACCCATAGCACAGCAAGGAGCAGGAGCATCTTCACATTTGCAACAGTTCCCTTATCTCCAGTCCCATAGAGATACTGAAGATGTGCTCAGATAGATGGCTGCACACATACTGCCTGCAAGGGATTATGGTCTTTCCATTCCACTTAAAGAGTCCTCTTTAACATTTCTTAAAGGGCTGGTTTGGTGGTCATGAATTCCTTTAATCTTTTCTGGGAAATTCTTAATCTCTCCATCTATTCTGAATAATAGCTTTGCTGGATAAAGTATTCTTGGTTGCACGTTGCTTTTCCTTTAGCATTTTGAACATACCCTGGCATTCCTGTCTGTCCTGCAAAGTTTCTGCTGAAAAATCAGTTGATAGCATTATTGGGTTTCCCTTGTATGTGACTGTTTTCTATTCTCTTGCTGCTTTTCAAATTCTCTCCTCATCGCTACTTTTTGCCATGTGTATTGGTGTGGATTTCCTAGGCATTGTTTCTATATTAACTTCTGAAGAATTTTCTTATAAGTACACTACTATGTCAACCACTGATAATTATG
The DNA here is from genome assembly GCF_018350195.1 of Panthera tigris. NCBI lineage: Eukaryota > Metazoa > Chordata > Mammalia > Carnivora > Felidae > Panthera > Panthera tigris. The sequence goes on along the minus strand of NC_056671.1, from coordinate 84,597,741 downwards.
ACCAATAGAAACTGAAAGTATATCTGCTCAATTCATCTCAAATAGCCTTTATTAAGGACTATTATCAACATGACCTCAAATATCAGGATGAGGCCAAATTGCAGGATTGACCCCAATTGTCCCTGTGTCTCCCAGGATCCTATATCCAACTGAAAAAATCCTATTTGAGTCTATCTTAGACATACAGGCACCTTTCTCCTTAAGTAATTGAAATTTCTACTTGGACTCAGATATTAATCCAGGCACAGTAGCAAGTATTAGAGTATTGCCTAGACTCCACCTTGGACAGCTATAAAGAAGTCTAGAGCAATTCTATCATCCATCACCATCCTGACCACTGAACTGTGGATGATCTGATTACCTTCCAAGGTCAAGGTAATATGTAGTTCATCATGTCACATAACATCAGGGACAAATGTGGTAACACCCTTTCTAACTAGAAGACTCCTATTATAAGGATAAGTGCCCCCAGGCTAAACATAAGTCATAGTAGTATGTGAATAAGTTATGCCTTTGGGAATCTTTCTTCAGTAAACAAGGATAACCTCATATTTTATAGACCTTCACAGTAACCTGAGTCTTATGTGATCTACTGGTGGTGTTTCTATACCACCCTACAGTGCAAGCTGCCATGTTTTGGGGAAGAAGGAAAGATAATAACTGGCTTCCACACAAGATGTAGTCTTAGGGATGCACATGATATCTCTGGAAATAAAGTGTTGTTCACAATTGTTGATGCCCCCTAGGAAGACCCACATCAATTGGGGAGGGGCAGGTTAACTGTCTCTAACATGCATTCTATCCAGCTGATAGCTTTAGGGTTTGGTGTGGATAATTGAGTCTAGTGTTTGATTTTGGAAGGATGCCTGAGAATAATAAGTCCAACCTATCCTGATTGATTATGCCATCTTCTTGGTGGCATTTACCTAGACAGTTGATGAATAGTTTTGGGAATGGAGCTAGGAGGGACACAACCAGAAGGTGCTATAGAAAGTCATTTTTGTATTACCCCTGCTCTAAATGGGAAGACTTTACATTTTCATCTATCTATCTATCTATCTATCTATCTATCTATCTATCTATCTATCATCTATCATCATTTATCATCTATCTATATTTAAAACACTATCAGACATAAGAAACCTCTAGAAGGAGTAGGAGGATGGGAGGTTGAAGGGCCTGCCTCACTTCAAAACTAGTGAGAAATGTTTAGTGGGAACAATAAGAACTTAGTATTGTCCCCTCGTGGCAACACTGGTATTGACCTGCAGTCTAGGGTTTGTTATGGCAAGGGATGTGTATTTTACATGGATCAGATAGATAATAGGCCACTTTCTAAAGAGTACATCTGTGAAATTGTATTGGGTTCTGTTCAATAAATTCAAAGGAAGAGGTGAGACTTATTTAAGGTGTCATCATATATCTAGGAGCTGATGAAATATTAATTGACCAGGTAGAATTAGAATACAGTTTCCCATATTAAGGACATTACAGATTGCAGAGTACTAGTGATGGGGCAAGGTCTTCTAATGACCCAAGATGAGATTACTTTGGACTGAACATATTGAATTCCTGAACTGAGACTGTGTCCATTATTTTGAATGCCTATAAGATCTTCTATTCTATAAGACTGACCAGAGAGTTTTACATCTTGAGTTCAGTTTTTACAGAGGGGCGAAAGAAAAATAAGCCCCAATGTGCAAATTTAAAGGGACAAAATAATGTTATTTTCTGATCATATCCATAGCCATGTTTTTATAACATTCTTGTTACATGATATACTGTACAATCTACTTAGGATAAATAGGAATTAATATATGTTAATAATATATGGTATATATGTGTCATGTTGGTGTTGAGATAACTTTCAATTTCTCCGCATTAGAAATTGATGAAAAACCTCTTACCAGGGGTGCCTGTGTGGCTCAGTTGGTTAAGCATCCAACTGCAGCTCAGGTCATGATCACGCAGTCCATGAGTATGAGCCCCACGTTGGGGTCTGTGCTGACAGCTCAGTACTTCGGATTCTGTGTCTCCCTCTCTCTCTGCCCCTCCCTCACTCACGCTGTCTCTCTCTCTCTCTCTCTCTCTCTCTCTCTCTCAAAAAGTAAATAAACATTAAAAATTATTTTAAAAAAACCTCTAACTAGATATAGTGAGGAACATTACTCTCTTATCATTCAGTTTACATGCTGTTTTCTTCTTTAGCCTACTGGTTTGTGTTTTCTGTTTTTTTGTGTGTTTTTGCTTCACACACTTAGATTTATTGGAGCTTTTCATAGTAATTGTAGAGAAATCAGTCTTATAATAGTTTTTACTTCAGTAATTTGTAAACATCAGTGTAAATGAATAACCAAATGTGTTGTCTGATTTAAAGGTCTTTTTTTTCTCTTTTCCTTTTCTTTGGCTCACACTGAAAGATTTCTACTGCTAGCTACGTGTTACCCTAAATGAATTTTATTTTCTTTCATGTGATTCAATCTCAGTAATTGTCTATTTTCTCTGTTTGGAATCATTTAAGTTATGTGTCTGTGCCCTCATTTCAGCTCCTTCTGAAAGATGCTATGTTCTGCATCATGAAGTGGGTTTTATGGCCCCACTCATTTGGCAGAAAGAGTAAGATTGGAATTTGAGCTTCTAACAGCACTCAATTGACAGTTGAGGTCACCTTGGAAATTCCTGTGTGACTCCATTAAATGTCCCTTAAACGGTGGTATGTTGAAATTTCATTGTTTAATGAAAAATCATTTTTTCTCCTCCCTGTGTGTTGGATTTATTATGATCATATATTAGGTCTCACAGTTCCCAGAATAAATATTGCCTGGTTTCTACACTAACTCCATATACAGTGATATTAGAAAAAATAATTTTTTGTTTGTTTTTAAAATATAAAGGTGTTTTGAAACAGATAAGTTACTTGACAAAGAATGAGCATTGTTGTATATGCCTTAAGAAACCCTCAACCTAAGACTTAATTTATGAAATAGTTGTATTGGGGAACTGCTGTTCATATTTTTCATATTAAATGATTGTTTTATTATATTATTAACTGGAAGTTTTTAAGTTTAGTTCAATCTTATATGAGACCTGTCTAGCAGGAATTCAGGCTGCTAAACAGAGGCTGAAATCATAATGGAATGTCGATGTGACTGTTGTCAAACTCCTTTCTCATCCTGCCTCCTGGTTGTCCCTGGAGCACAGTCGTGAGAGCCGTAAGACATTGCAATAATTCAGTGGATCCCATTTTGCCTGGTACTGTGAAGCTGAGTGGTGCTTCTAATCTCAGGGCTGGTCTGCTCACTCACATAGAACTCTATTTGGTCTGTTTTCTGAACCTGGATATGAATCATCCCTTGCAGTTTATTTGACCTTGCTTACTTCTAATCATGTTTAGGAGAGCTCTGAAAATAGCCAATGAGAAATTAAATTAGGAAAATAATATATTGTCCAAAGCCCAATCTACAATTAGATTGCTTTCATTAGTCATGGTGTACTTCCTTGTTACTTCTTGCTTATAGACTCTGTATTTATGAAATTCTCCATTTAATCCAGATACCCCCTTTGACATCAATGCCTCCAAACTGCAGGGCTATGTTTAAGACATGTCAGAGCATCTTCAAATATTTTTGCCATCTTTGAGATCAACCTGTGATCTTCCTGTCATTTGAAAGTAGACCGACATTTCCAAGCAAATATAAGAGACATGTTCTCCAGATATCCAATATGTGTTTCTATTTATTTATTTTAATATATTCTTCAGATCCATTTGGTCATTAGAAACTTATTAGGATATTGGAATGAGAAAGTTTTAATTCTGTATACCAATTGCTGTGCCTTCTGCACTGAACAGGGCTGTACTTACGCTAGTCAGGGAGATGCAGTGTTGCTAAATATACGGGAGTGAGGGATCTGACTTCCCTGTAGCTTCTGGGAAATTTGTAAGAATTTGTGTAGATGCTTATTGTTATTTTGACGTTTGTTTCAAAGTGTCAGTAAAAATTTGGGGGCACATTTTATCTTAATGTTATAATGCTATCGTAGGTCTTTGAGTTAGGAATACTCTACCAGAAGTATCAAGCTGTCTTTATTATATATGGGGGGGAGAGAGAGACAGAGATAGAGAGAGAGAGAGACAGAGAGAGACAGAGAGAGATTCTGTGTAACTCAAATGTCTGAAACTGGAAAAATGGCTAGACTGGACAATGATCACCTGCAAAGTCTATGCTGAGTTGTGTTCATTGCATCACTCTTAGGGTTAGAAAAGGCGGAAGACTCTGTTCTTGAAAGAGAAACACATCTGACTCCATCAACACTGCTTTGAGCAGCTTCAGGTGCTACACACTTGTTTTCGTGGGTGCATTCTGCCTGTACTTTTGACTGAATGCAAGCGCTCAGGTACAATAGCCCACTATTTGTTTTGCTAGGTTTTGATCTGAATATTTCGTTGTCATTGTTGTGATCCATATCTTCAACATTGAACTTCTTTTGCAATATCCTGAAGTATGTTCCTAGTAATTGAAATTCTGTGCCCCAGAGAAGAGACATTTTGCTTTTTAGTATGAATATTTGAAATGGCAATTTTCCAAGTACATCTTTATGTGTATTTTAAAATATTTTAGTTTATATTATAAAAAATACACCACAAGGAGAAGAGTCTATAAAATACATGTATATCCTTTTAAAATAATACAAATAAAACAAACGCCTGTGTGACCATTATACAGGTTAAAAAATAAACTACTGGAAGTATCATAGGTAATGAGTCAACCAACCTTCCTTCCTCCCTTCCTTCCTTCTCTTTCTGTCTCTTTGTCTCTCTGTGTCTCTCTCATACCTTATGTCTCACACACTTGGAAGTTCATATCCCATAAGAACATAGACAGTGGAGTTAGACTGGCTGTGTATGGAAGATGCGTTGGCTACTTGCTTGTGGTGTGAACTTGAGTACAATATTTAACCTCTCTTTGCCTTGTTTTGTGATTTACAGGAAAGATAGTAATAGCTAACTCATAGATGTTACATGAACAATACTGACATATCCTTAAACTCTCCATAAATGTTCATTTTAAAATGTCTTTTTGCATATTGTGTTGTCTGTCAGTACACCGGCGGTAGGATTTGAAACAAATCTATTTTACAGATATGTTGATATGAAAGAGATACAGCATCTTTTTATATTGGTTCAAAGAGGATTTTGAACCAGTGCCTTGGTTAACATGCAACAGAATAAGATTACTAATAGAAATGCAAAATATGTGGAATACCTCAAATATGGTCTTAAGTGAAAATGCAAGTTACAGAAGAATAGGTGTAGAAAAAATGAAATTGTCAGCACTTAGACTATCCTGGTAAATTCTGTTTTTCTTCTATGTATTTTGATTCCACTTATGTAGTAATACTTCACTTATGCTTAAAATATGTTAAAATAAGACATTCATATTTTTGTTGCATCCTTAACAAGAATACCTACAGAAATTGTACTGGGTTTGAGAAAGTAAATTTCACTCCCACTTAAGCTATTTTAAATTTTCATCTCAGAATAGCAGTACTTATATCTTAGTTGAAAATCTATTTTATTTGATTATGGCAATTCAATTGTGTAATAGCGCAATTGAATTACTAACATCCTATTCTTTCTGAAAAATATGGGTAAAAGTTTAAGTTTATCATTTTTTCAGACTTTCATCTTTCTGATCATAATTTGTCTTGATTTGGAGACTACAGTTTCCTTGTGCTTTGAGAGCATTGTCACTAAGTATGTCTTATTGAAAGGCCTTGTATTAATGATAATGTTATGGAAAATACTGGCATTATTTACAAGACTGCATGGTTCACTGGCTAAAATAATCCATGTAGAGATTTAGGATAATTCACACTTTATAAGCATTCTATTAATAATGTTACTATTTTTTTAAGACATAGGGGGGAAAAAAACCCCAGCCTAACACGTAAACAACTGGTAAATACATACTGAAGGAAGCTGAAGAGATTTACCCCAGTGTATATTCCACTTGTGTAGAATGGCCCTGACTCATAAAAGAGGCAATCCTAACCAAATGTACCTGCCATCCTGTGATTAAAGAGAGTGAAGGCACCATGCCTTCCTCAGGACAAAAGATGGAGAACAAACAGGATGTCATGATGTGGGCCACTAGATGGAGAGTCCGTTCCTAGCCTGGCTGCCAGCTTCTCATGTGACCAGCTGTCTGAGACTCCCTAAACTGCCTTTGTTGTTGTTGTTGTTAATCTCCCTTTAATATATTTTTTCCCCTGGTTATCTCCAGTCCCTTAGGTGTCAGTCAGCATAATTAATTATTTCATTTTGCACAAAGATGCTGCCAGCAGATTGAGAAAATAGATAAAGGCATCTGAAGCAGGAAAAGTATACAGTTGACCCTTGAACAATGGTGCAAGTCGACTTCTATGTGGATATTTTATAGTACGGTACTGTAAATGTCTTTTCCTTGTGATTTTCTTAAGAACATTTCCTTTTCTCTAGCTTACTTTACTGTAAGAATACAGTATATAATACATATAACACACAAAATATGTCCTATTGACTGTGTCTGTTATCAGTAAGGCTTCCATCACCAGTAGGCTATTAGTAGTTAAGAGTTTGGGGAGTCAAGTTTTATGCCAATTTTCAACAGCACAGGGGATTGACACCCTTAAACCCCACATTGTTCAAGGGCCAACTGTACTTAAATCCCACGTGCTTAGACTAAATGATAGGCCATAATCACTGTTCACACCAATTCTTGCCCATTCCTAATAATTTTTTTTAGAAAGAGATTGTAGGTGCTGGCGGTCAACATAGATCCTTTAGGGAAGGATGTTGTGAAAGGAAGGCTATTGTTTTCTCCAGGATTCTAACATCACATAAAAAAACAAGAAGGAGTACACATACTTCCGCGTTGATAAATTGGTGGTTTAACCTAATTAATTGTGTCAGTATCTTGAATAGCAACAACATGAACAACAATAAAGCCAAAATGACTAAATACGTAGAAAAGCAACAATGCAAACCACAATTATCAATGGTGCCTTGCTGCACACAACTTGTAATGCAAGATAGAAAATCTAAAGGTAACTAAGTGTGAATTCTCCTGTAAGCAATGCCTCTAAAGGCAAAGGTTGCAGATAGAACAGAATGTTAATATATGCACATCTCAGCACATCATCCCCCAGAGTTCACTTTTTTATTGAGACACAGCGATTGTGTGACAACGTCTTGTCAACTGAAGAACTTATTAGTGGCAATTTTCTTTTGTAAAGAATTGTAATTCGCGTTGGATCTAAAAATCATGTACTTTTCTTGGCAAAAGTATTGAGATGCCTTGAATTGTTAAGCATCGCCTCTAATATGGGTATGTTTAAGATGCAAACGATTTGAAGATGCTGGGCTGTAAGTATGACTTACTGGAAGAGGTAGACAAGCAAACAACACTTAATTACCATGTGGCACGTGCCAAAACAGGTAGGCATTTGGAGGGAATACAGTTTCGCTTGTGACATGGGCGGAGGAGATGGCCAAGCTCAGTTGTACAGAGCAGGTGTATGATGAAGGGGAGGAGCCATCGATGTGAGAGCAGGAAAGGGATGTTCAGAGAACTGCACCTTTGACGTTGAGAACCTGGCAGAGGCATGTCCAGGGAAGTTTCTAGGAAAATAACCAACTGTCAGGGGAGTAGGGGAAAAGAGGGTACTTTATATGCTACATTTCTCTTTTTTTGTGTCACACTTTTAAATTTCGTTGTTTCTGAGAACTGTAGGAAATCAACCCTACACCCTGTCCCTTAGTCCTACCTAGACCAACTCCTTGACCACATGTAGTTCGCTAAAATAGTCACTTAGTCGTTGTTTTTTCTAGGTTTTAACTTCTGATATTTAATGGCAGGTGCTAAAAGCCGCCTGTGAAGCATGATTGACATGAGAAAGGCAAAAACAGCATTAGTTGCCTGAATACAGGGGCTGTTTGGAGTCCCGAAGCATTTTAGTTTTTGAATTTTCACAGATGTGGGTGAGGATTTTTGAGCTTTAGGTGAGAAGGAGAATCACTCTGGAAAAAAAAAAAAAAAAGGTGCTTATTTTCAGAGGATGACGATGCATCAGGGTTTAGGAAGGCAGTTTTTCTTTTAGGTGATGACAGCTTAAAATTAAAGCTATTATTTTTCTACTAGATGCATATCTGGTCTATTAATTATGCATTCAATATGCCATGTGAAAAATGAATTAAGGGATAAGGATTAATGGATCAAGAAAATCACAGCTGTAAATAATAAAAATACCTTCTTAAATTGTTTCATAATTTTATGGCAATTTTAATGTAACATTTTTATTAAATACATTTTTATCCAGAAAAAAACCTGCAGCTTAAAAGTAAGTAAACATCAATGAATTGTGATCGTAGCCAAAAGTACAGACTCAAAATATATTCTGGTATTGAGGGAGCAAATTTCTGTAGCCAGAATTTCTTTCTACTAGACCTGTTGGATGTTCATGAGAGGCCAACCTCACTTTATTTGGGGACCCCACACGCAGCATCTGCTACGAATTTGCTGTGGGACGTTAGGCACCATCCGGCTGATCACTGTCAGGTTGGTATTATCTAGAACTGCACTCTACCAATATGCTAGCCACTAACCACATGTTGCAACTGAGCACTTGAAATGGAGCCAGTCCAAATTGAAATTTAAGTGTAAAATCCACACCAGATTGCAGATATTTCGTAAAAAAACAGAAATGTAAAAGATCTTATTAATAGTTATTTATATATCGATTACATTTTAAGATGATAACATTTTGGATATATCATATTTGGGAGTATATAATACTGGACATATGTAGTATTTGGGATATAATATTAAAATTAATTTCACCTGTTTTCTTTTTACTTTTTACTTTTTAAATAGGACTACTAGAAAACTTGAAATTGCTATGTAGCTCACGTCTTTGGCTCACATTATATTTCTACTGGCCAACACCAGTCTAGAATGTTTTTGTTGGGCTCTTACATGTTATACCTTATGTTTTTTTTTCTGATTTTTAAGACAACATTATAATTTACTAAATTATTTTATCACCTCTATTTTCCAGTTAGCATATGCCATCTTCATGAATTTGTTCCTTTCCTACTCAA
>NC_056671.1:84476102-84586102 GCF_018350195.1 Panthera tigris | reverse complement strand
AAATTCTTTTCTAGACCCTAGGACCCTGCTGTCTAGGCTATATATTTACCAGTTCTTCCTTGGCTGTGATGTTTTTGTGAAAATCTGAATGTTTTGTCAGTTTTTTTTCCAAAAAATTTTCGAAGGTGTATTTGTCTCTGGAGACATGAATTTACAGAGATGACCGTTTTGTTTATGCAATTTCTGTAGAAGCACTTTGCAAAACCCTTTCTATAACCGGGCTCAGAATTTTAAACAAACAAAGAAAACTCCCTGAACCACCACTTCTTTGTTACAACAGGTTTAACTTACGTGTTTTGCTCACTAACAGGAGTGCCCCTCAAGTCATTGTTCCAAGCGTCTTTTCCTATTTTGCACATAATTTTAACACGCATGGGTAATTATGTCAGAAAGATTAGACACAGAAATTTGTAAGGTTGTAGAAGGGGGTTCTCAATCAATCATACTGGTGGCAATGAGAAGTTAACCACTTAGTAGAAAGAAAAAGAGAGTAAATGAAGACAAACACACATTCCCCACACACGGCAACACACACACTTCAACGTAGACGCATATGTGTCCACAGTGCACATATAACACTCACCTATAAATATCCATCTCAGTGCATCCCTGCTGTTCCTAACACATGCGCACACACACGCACACACACACACACACACACACACACACACACACACACACACCAATCCTTGTACACACACGATACCTCATCTCAACGCATATAGTACCCTAAATCCCAACATACATGCAGATATACACCCATTGCATATGTATAAACACACAGAGCACAGCCAGTATCAGCATGCAAATATTATTCCTAATCCCAACATATATACTTTTTAACACATACATATCAATATTCACATGCATCAGCATACTTCCTCTCTCCTCTCCCCCATCCTCCTTGAAATTAAACTTTTCTGCTACATTTTCTGTGCTATTCCCACTCTTCTACATCCTCTCTCCTATATCTTCTCTCCCACATCAGTCGCCCATATGGACCCCCCCCCCAATTATTTGCATAGAAGTATAATTGAATGCACACACCTAACATTTAGTGAGTGACTGATCTCCCTACCAACTTCAAGGGTATCCCTTCAAGAGCATTATAGTATACATCAGCATATTCTCATAAGCTAATGATCCAGAAAGATGAAGACATATTCATTCTACTTTATTTTAGAAGGTAAAAGAATATTTAGCATGTTTCAAGAAGATTCCCATTAAATATATGGCATAACAAAACACTGTAATGTTTAAAATATCTATGGGGAAAATTTCAAGACATATGCCTGATCCAGAAGGCATATGTTTTAAAATTGCCATCTGCTGATATATTATTTCTTGGGTAATCACAGATCCTTACCTGCCACTCTAGTAATCACACCATTTCTATCTCAACCCCTACCTCCCATCACAAGGTGGCCATACCATGTGAACCTTTTTGAGTTCAAAAGGGTTCCTATTTAAATGCCTTTACAACAGATATAACTCAGGACTCTTTAGGGAAAACTGTGGTCACTCTTCTTATGCACAAACTATAGATACTCACTTCATCACTTTCTATTCACTGTTGAGCCTACTCAAAACTGCTCTTGCCCTCTTTACCCTATGAAAATTCCATGTGGGATGCTCACTAAAGGTCTTAATATGACAGATATGCAATGAACACATCGCCTAACTTCTTGAACTCACAGTAGAATACTTTATCCATGAAATACTCTTTTCCCTTGGTTTCATGACACCACACTTTCCTACCTCTCTAGTTCCTTTCTAAATCATTTTGTCCAGGCTCTATCCTTTCTACTTTCTTGATGTGTACCGAAGTACCCTCAGACCCTGTTCTTAGATTACATTTTTGTTTTCTCCATGTGTTTGTTCCCATGGTTATCTCATCCACATTTTGAAGTTAAATATGACCCCTTTAGTGCCAATGACCACCAAATTTATGCCTGTATCTCAAAAAGTTACTGAGTTCCAACTGTGTATATCCATCCTCATGTGGGTATCTTGTAGACATCTCAAGTTTAAAATCGAAAAACTAAATTCTACTTCTATCCCCACACGTCAACTCCAAATCTTCTCTTTCCCCAGAGTTCTCCATTTCAGAACCATGTCCTTGATGTACCCACACCAAAAGTCCCCCATAAATCTTTTTCCCTATGTGTCATCTCTCATTAAATCTTGCCCATTTTATGACAATGTCTCTTGAATACATTCATTTTTCTCCATCATCACTGCCACTCTCCCTGACCTATGATAGTCTGTCTTTATTTCAAATAACTAAATGAAACTCTTTTACCCATTTCTGTCCTTGTCCATTTCCTAGTAATTAGTGATGTTTCAGCTCAAGTAGTTCTCATGTCTTTGCCGTAGGAAGAAGCCTATATACAAGTATAGGTAATCCGTGAAAGAATATAGGTAATATAGAAATGACTTACATTGGGGGGATAATAAAGCTGTAGAGGCATTGGTGTAGGAAAGGATCAAGGACACAAGTATAAGGGTACACCTAGGATAGAAAGAACATTTTTTTTTATTTGACACTGTAGAAAAGGATACAATTTTGAGGACAGATAATTATAGCTTTATAGATAAGGGAAGAGTAGGGGGTAATGAAATGGTTTTTACTTTTGACAACTTCATTTTATTCTCTTGGAATTTGGAGGCAATATCATCAGTTGATAGAGTATGTGGGTTATGGGTTGTTAGAGCAAAATTCCTTAGAAAAATTGATCTTGAGCACATGTCAAAGTATATTAACTTGTTAATGAAGGAACTCACAAGAAGATAATAATGTGTCAGGTCAAAGCAGCGTTGGGGAGAAGGATTTTATATGTCATAAATGAGAAAATGTTTATATAAATAGCTAGGTTGCTAAGGGCAGATGCTCGTTTACTTCATGTGGTTATAAATCTGTTCTAGCTGGAAAATTACCTTACTTTATCGGTTGGCATGGGTTAAACTTGGGAGCTCAGCAATTAGAGCCAAGTTCCCAGTGTTGTCAGGCATGGATCATTATTCAAAAATAACAAGTCATATATTCCGAGAAGCAGACAATATGCAATTGACCTGTGCCTGTTAATCAGACACATTAAGTTAGAAGTTTCTGTACCCTTTCAAGGATATACTTAGTACAGAATGGCAGCCATTACTAAATTTCTTCAGCATGCATCCAAAAATACTAATGACACCATTTGCTTATTGTTCAGATTTATAATATTTTTTTTTGTATCTTGGTCCCCTCTTTGGAGCTTGACAGCTGTAGATGTATCTTGACCATGAATATGAAAGTCCTCATTAAAATTTTGTGCTAAAGCCCTTGAAGAAGTTTCCTGCCTATTAACCAAACTGTGAAATTCTTGAATGCAGTGGAAAATTAAAACATGCTCACCTAATACAATAGGATTCTAATTATGATTACCAGAAATATTTTTACAAATTTGTTATTATTCCTTTAACTCAATTTATAATATTGGGGAGATGGATTTCCAGTTAATGTGTAAACATCTAATATGAGGCCGAAAGAAAGGAGGAAGATACAGAAAAAGGGTTTTATAGGCAATGGGATGGTGGGGAAAATCCCTCAAAAGTCACTTTTCAGCCTCTTTATTTTTTTTTTCCCCATGGGTTTGGAGACACTATCACAAGCTGTTGGGATTTGGGAGTTGTGGTATAGTGGCGTTAAAGAGAATAAGATGTAACTCATTCTCAGGAAGTAGTATTACTCTTCTGTCTACTCTTACTTGACAATAGTATTTCTCCATTGGGTGCCTGTTGATCATTTATTTCTTTTCCTAATTTTTTTTATCCCTACTTCCCGACAGGAACAAATACAGGGGAAGTTCAACCAAGTTTCCTGTTGTATATTTACTAGTCTTAGCAGATATCACCAGAAACAATAGACTCTGAGATTCCCACTAAATCTAAAAGCTCATTCCCACAAACCTCAAATAGACCTGCATTGGACAAGATGGGCCAAGTCATGCACTAATAAAAAAAAGCCCCTATATCCCAATGATTTTAACAAATGTTTATTTCTTGTGTATGCTATATGTCCTTTACCGGTTCAATGTGGGGTCTGTTGTCATCCTCCAGGACTCAGGGTGCTGTTACTATTTTCAGTCTCATAGAGTCACAGATTTTTAATCCAATTTTTGATCTCTTTGTCAGTATGATTTTTTAAAGATTCCAGTAGGCCTCCTAACTATTTGAATAGTGACTTTCTATCAATAGTCACATTTCAGACATACTTCTTAGATTTGCTCTATTTCTTTGTGTATTAGCCAGGTGTTCCAGAGAAACAGAACCAGTGAGAGATTTATAGAATTGGCTCATGAGACCATAGGGCTGACAAGGGTAGACCAGCAGGCTGGAAATGCTGGGGAGAGCTGATTGTGCAAGCTTGAGTCTGAAATCAGCAGGTTGGGAACTCAGGCATGACTTCTGTGCTGTAGTCTTGAGATCGAATTGCTTCTTCTTTGGGAAACCTGCCTTTACTTTTAAGGCCTTCAAGTGATTGGATGAGCCTCATCCACATTATGGAGGTTAATCTATTTGACTCACAGTGTACTGATCTAAATATTAGCCACATTAACAAAAAATACCTTCACAGAAACATCTAAACTGGTGTTTGACCAAACAATGGAGAACTGTAGCCTAGCCAAGGTGACCCTTCAAATTAACTATCACATTTTGCTTGCTTGCTCTATGCTTCTCTCAACTTATTTGTGGCTACTTTGGCATTGTGGAGGTGCCCGTCCTTTATTCTTTCATCCTCCATCCATTTTGTCCAGTTGAAAGGATTTACTGGGCACCACCTAAATCCAGTGCATCATTTTTACCATGAGGGTGAAAGTAAGATTGAAATAATCCTGTAGGGTTCTAATATACTTTGTCATTAATTTTTTTTTATGTTTGTTTATTTTTTGAGAGAGAGAAAGAGAGACAAAGTGTGAATGGGGGGGGGGGCAGACGCAGAATCTGAAGCAGGCTCCAGACTCTGAGCTGTGAACACAGAGCTTGAACTCATGAACTGCGAGATCATGACCTCAACCGACGTCTGAGGCTTCACCGACTGAGCCACCCAGGTGCCCCACTTTGTCATTAAATTTTTAAATTTTACTATTTGGAGGTGAGAAGCAGTTACCTCATCCAAATACTCAACTCTATAAGTTTATGACTTTTTCTTTATCTTCTATCATTTTTGCTTACAAATAAGCCAGTTCATTTCTATGTTAATATCTTTTTCATACCACTTTGCCAAATATAGTGAATGACCTTCTCCCTGGGCTAATAATCTACAGTCCTCAGGGAAACAAAATTATTATATACGTGATATGCATTTGACAAATGCTTTTCCATATCATATACCTAGATGACTTTTGCTCTAGTCATTCCAGTAACTATATCTTTGTTGCCTGTGTCAAATAGATTATGTATTAAGTTTTGTTGTTGTATCAGCACCCACTTTTTGTATCAATTCTTGTATCAGTCAGGATAGGTTAAATGTTGCCACATGATATACATGATGCAGCTGAATCTTTATGATCACTCTCTAGAACATTACTGGTGTATATGGCAGAGGAATAGCATTTTGAAGAAGGTATATACCAATGATTGTATGCTCTGGCGCAGAAACGGCATCCGTAATTTCTGTTATCCACTCATTGGACAGAACTAGTCACATGGTCTTTCCAAACCACAGTGGTCCTAAGATGTACAGTGCTATTTTATACCCAGAAGGGAGAGAGCCAAGAATGTTAGTGAACAGTAGTGATCAACACTACAAGTCCTATCATCCTACACTCATGCACTATTGTACATTCTTAAGGGAAATAAATTAAACCCCAAAGAATGATTTTAATCTTTTAACATAATTATTTGGTGAATGTTATATACTCAATTGTGCCCCCCCACCCGAATTTATAAGTTGAAGCCTTAACCCCCAATGTGACTGTGTTTGGAGATGAATCCTTTAAAGACGTAATTAAGACTAAATGAGGTCATAGAAGTAGGATCTTACTCCGATAAGACTGGTGTCTTTGGAAGTAGAGGAAGAGAAATCAAGAGTGTGAGCACACAGAGAAAAGGCCATATGAGCTGATAGAGAGAAGGTGGCAGTCAAGAAGCCAAAGAAAATGGCCTTAGGAGACCCAAACCTGCTGGCACCTTGATCTTGGACTTCCAGCCCCCAGAAGTGTGAGAAAATAGGTTCTTGTTTTGTAAGCCATCCAGTCTGTAGTGTTTTGTTACAACAGCCCAAGTTAACTAATACAGTAGCATGGTAACTTTAATAAATAATTTGGTAAATATATTTAAAATTAACTCTCTCTCTCATAGGCTTTCCAAGGTGTTTGTTATTTTATAAATTTTTCTAGGGAAATCTGTAATCAAATTTGAAATATGCAACCTCATTTGCATTGTGTAATTTATTCACCCAAAGGACTGCAGAGAAATTTATCTGGTAGTATTTGTGTGAGTTGGGTGGGATCATGAAATCAATGTAATATATGTTTCAATAATTACAGAAATTCCCTACTTTAAAATCTTATTTTTATCAAGATACTTGGCAAGATATGTACATTTATATATACTTAATGGATATATAGTGAAAGAAATGCATTGACATATGTTTATTAAATCCATATGTAGTTGAAAACACATTAGCTCAGGGATTACATTGTTAAATATACAAATTTATGTTGCCACTAACTTTTGAGATTTTAGAACGTCAGAAATGTTTTTTATAAACTCATCTTTAAGAATAAGTTTGGGGCACCTGGGCGGCTCTGTCGGTTAAGTGTCTGACTTCAGCGCAGGTCATGATCTCCTCGCTCGTGGGTTCAAGCTCCGTGTCAGGCTCTGTGCTAACAGCTCAGAGCCTGGTGCCTGCTTCAGATTCTATGTCTCCCTCTCTCTCCAACTCTCTGCCACTCGTGCTTTGCCTTTTCCTCTCAAAAATAAATAAACATTAAAAATGTTTTTTGTAAGTAAATTCAATGTATTCTATTATGTAATAGGATATTTTCAACACAGCATATTGGATGTGGAGCGTTTCAACATTATATTTAAAACTTTGTCTCATTACACACTTTCTTTAAAGTCAGTATCATGAGATGAAACAATGTAATGACTGCATTTTCCATGGGGATTGTTCTTCCAAAAATATCTTTTTGTATCTGCTATGCAGTAAGTTATGGGCACAGGTAAGTTATACATTTGAAGCATTTAAATGCATTAATTATAGGCCTTGCTTTTATGTTATGTTCTTCCAAAAATATCTTTCTATATCTGCTATTCAGTAAGTCATGAGCACAGGTAAGCTATACATTTGAAGCATTTAAATGCATTAATTACAGGCCTTGCTTTTATGCTATACATTTATTTTCAACTGTCAAGAATTTGGACTCTTAAATGAACCCTCAGTAGAATGCTTTCTTTTTTTTTACTTTCCTATCTACAACTAGTTCTGAGTAATAACAATAGTAGAAGTAATACTTTTAATTCTGATAAAGCAATTAATATTTGCTGAGCACTTTCTACTGAGCTTTCTAAGCTAGACCTTGTGTTAAATACTTTATATTGTTTCACTCAATCTTATCAAAAACTATATAATTTAGATATAATTACCAACATCTTATTATGCAAGGTAAAATGGAACCTGGCAGAATCAATGTGAATTTTCTGAGATTACACATCTAGTAAGTGGAGTCCAGATTGGAACTGAAACAGCCCATTCCATGATCCCTGTTAAGAACTGTGCATTTGTCTCCCAGTTTAGTATGCCCACAAAGCACTGGGGAGTTTGACTGAGTGTTCATTCCCAGACTCTACCCATGGAGATTCTGATTCAGAAGGTTTTGACTCACAGACTACCATCCTTGAGACTTCAGTTTAACAACTACCACAAAGTGGTATATGTCTTTCCAAAATAGTAAACTCTTACTTCCAACCAGTTGAAGTTTAAAAATTCTGTACAATTATACTGCAGTAGATTGAATAATGGCCCCCAAAGATGTCCGCATCCTAATTTCTAGAAACCGTGAATGTTAGTTTATTTGGCAAATACTTTGAACATGTGATTAGTTAAGGATCTTGGAATGGAGATATTATCCTGAGTTTTCTGGCTAAGCCCTACATGCAACCACAGGTGTCCTTATAAGGAGGCAGAGGGAGATTTCAGACAGAAGAGAAGCTAATGTGACCACAAAGACAGAGATTGGAGTGATGAGGTCACAAACGAAGGAAGGCCGGGAGCCACCAGAACTGTGAGAGAACATCTTTCTGTGGTTTTAAGCCATCACGTTTGTGGTAATTTGTTACAGGACTGCAATATATACACCACATGATGACTTCATATATTTCCTTGTTGCTCTTAAAGTCAATATTTAACACGTGTTGAAGTTCATGTTTAGAATACTTGTGAAGAAAAGCTTTGCTTACCAAACTAGTATTCTAGACTCTGTGTTCTAGCTCATTGCATGTGGATGAGTTGCCAGTTTTAACAAAATGAAAAAAAAATAAACACAGACTTCTCAGTTAAATTTGAATTTCAGAAAAACAACAAAGAACTTTAATATAAATATGCTCCATGCAATATTTGGGAAACACATAGAGTAAAAACTTTTTTGTTATTTATCTAAAATTTAACTTTAACTAGGTATTCTGTGTTGTGCTGGTATACGAAGATAAGTTAGCAAAGGAGCAAATGTTCTCGACTTATATCAGAACTGATGTGCACAGTACAGATCCAGGCTACTGAGTTCATAGCCCAGGAAAAACCTTACTGGAATAACATTTTAGAAGGCTGGAACAGATATGGTCTGATGAAATAAAATCTGTGTTTCCTGGCTCTGACAGGAAAAAAAAAAAAGTCCAGAGGGAAGAGAGAAAAGCAGAGCCCTGACCCAAGTTAGGTCAAGGCTGAGGCTGAAGTGTTCTGTTATCACTTGGAGAAATCCAAGAACTTCTTCAGAGCGATAGCAACAAAGCTACAAGGTGGCCCCACAGAGAACTTTTGGAGATTCAAAGAAAATGAGACTCTCTGTTAATATTAGTTTCCAGAGTCCTAATTAATAAAAAGTAGTTACTTCCTTTAAGATCAAACTACACACACACACACACACACACACACACACACACACATCCCTGACAGAAAAGCATAAATTACTTCCTTGGCCCCACTCAGGGCCAAGGAACAAAGTGAGCGCCTGGTAGTCATGTTCAGATTTTGGTAAACTGTTTCACGCAGAAGTTATCGCTCAACCCTCAACAAATTTGAATCGTTGTTCATACCCATTCATCGCTGAAGAAAGTGCCTTTTTCTTCTATGTGGTGCAAATGCAACAGACCAACTGTGTCTGGAATTTACTCATGAGGCTGTGATGTGAAATCTAACCATCCTACAAACCCAAACCTTCCATCGCCCCTGTGAAAAGTCAAGTGTGCTAATGACTGTTATTTTTGGTGAGACCCAGCCACTATTATCAACTTGTTCTGCTTTGAATTTCAGTGAAACATTTTTAAACGTTTGATTCTTCTTGTTAATTTACTTAATTTGCATGTATCAACTAAAAAGCTGAAGCAGTCTACGCACTGAGTTAGAAAATATCTTGTATCTATTCAATCCTTTTTAAAGATTAGGAGTTGGTGTCAATGTGCCTATGCTCGAGGGTAAATAGTGACAGCAGTGCTCATGAACAGGAAGGGTTACAAGACGATTCTGAACAGTACTCAGGGCTGTATTTGACTCACAGCTGTATTTACTCTCATTGCTGTTGTTTACTTTTATTGGGTTTTCGTTGGATCCAGAGTGTTTTATGTTTAGGGATTCTTTGATGTTCCCCTGGAGAAAAGTTTATTTTTATTTTTATTTTTGAAAGGATAGTTGGGTATTTGTTTTTGGATCGTTGTGCCCAAGTGATGCTGGCAGGAGGGACACTCTAGACCTGCATATTTGGAACAATTTCCCTGATGCATGACCAGATATTCAACTAAAAAAAAAAAAAAGGAAAAAAAAAGAGGAAAAGGGATACTTCTAAACTCAAATTTAAAAATATTTTTGGCATCTTAACATGCAACAGGGTACATTAAAGTTAATGAAATGAGAGAAAAAAGTTAATTAATGAAGTCTTATAAAGAAATAAAGGGAACTTGAAATACCAACTTGAATGTGCAATTAACAAAATTTTAATTATTCTGCTTAGTCCCTGAACTATAGTATAATTTGTATATAGTAACATGAACAAATCTTTTGGGAATACCTTAGGGTTTCTTTACAGACATATACAGATATCTATATATAGATAGATATAGAAAAAATGTGTATATTTTTATGTATAATACAGATATATATAGAGAGAGATATAGATAGATATACATATATATAATTGTGCAAGCCCTTCTGAGTAATACAATTAGAAAAAAGCTTCTGTGGCAATCTCCTACATTATCCCATGTACTTATTAAAATTAGACAAATGTATTCTCTATTACTGTTCTCTGCCTAAGGCATGAAGGATCCTTGGAAAATTAGTAGATTGATGTCTTAGGTCAGAAATCAAAACAAAATAAAACCAATTCTCCTGGAGTAGGAAGAACGTAGTATGCATTCAGAGCTGCTCCAAGATCGTGGTGAAGTGTAAAGAGGTCTGCCTGGAGAGAGCTATCTATATCCACATGGGAACAACTTCAGGATCAATAAGAAAATATTGATGATAGCTCTTTGGAGCCAAGTGAGCATGGAAGTTCTTAGGCGTTGCTCAAAATAACGTTTGCTAGCGCAAAGGCACAATCCTAGTAGGAATGAATAAAGGTGGCCGTAGCCTCCTAAAATGGGAGAATATTGGAAGACCATGGGAGTGATTTGTTTGGCTGATGCAATGCCTTTCCCCTCTTGAGGAGTTGAAGCGGCTATTGTAGTCATACAGCTGGCTCTGTATTCTGATCCCCGCTTGCGATGTGAAATACATGTGAAAAAGAAGTGTTAAGCTACTGCTGCTGTGGGGTCACTGAGTCTTGCCCCTACTAGGAATATGGAGACTATAAAGCTTAGCCCCACCTAGGACTGCCACATCCCAGGGTGTCTGATGACTTTGTGTCTCATCTGTGCCTTCTGTATTTGCCAGGAGAGTGCTGGAGCTGGCCCGCATTAATTACCCAACGTTAAGAGAATTAGCTAACTACAACCAAGGCAGGCATTCTGGTATTCCGTAAGTTATTTTAAAGGAAGCACTTTGATCTCAGAATGTTAAGTGGTGCAAGGGCATAGAAATCTTGCCTTCAGAGGGGCCCAGGTTAGGCTTCTCTTCCTTGTTGTCGTTCTCCGTAGGACATATGGTACCACCAGCAGACGGCTGCCTTCCTGGGAATGGGGACACCAGGGAGGAATCTACCCTCCATGAGGGAAAATGCTTTGTGTGGACATCTTCATTTGTCTAAGTTTGTGTTCTCTACACTAACTGTAAAGGAATTGTAATATTTTACTCCTGTTTAATTGCCATCTTCTGATCAGTCACATTTCACATGCTTTAGCCACACGTGTAGCAAGCCATGGTCATTTGAGAGAAGGTCTCTCCAGAGGAGAGATTTTTCCCCCCGGGTGACTTTCAGTCTGAGGAGAAGAGGAACGGGGGCTCAATAGATAGTTTCAACCATGTATAGGGATACATTATTCTTTGGAAAAAGGCTAAGTCACTAAAGTCAATTTACTTTGAAATTGCTTTGGAATTCTTTTTTTTCTCATTTTTTCCATCAGAGACACAATTCAATTAAAAATATGTTAGATATAAAGATGTGTGGCTCACAAGCCTTTCTCTATAAAGATGTAAAATAATATATGGGTCACTGTATTAATATAGTAAATGGGGAAGTCAGGCGTGTGTTAGGAGCATTTACATACGTATGCACATCAACCATCCAGTTTTCTTTTCAGTACAACCTATGAGATAAGTGTTAATTTCTGAAGATGATTCTAAGATGCCCGTTTATTTTCACATTTCAATGTGAAATGTCTTTGCTATCTGGATGTCGGTCACAATCATGACGTCTCATGATTTTTGCGAGGTGACAGCTCTGGTGTGGCTCTGTCATTACCTCTGCATATATGAATGTCAGAACTGTATAAAACTTCAGGGTCTATATCAGAAGGTTGAGGGGAACTTCAGAAAGTCTCTTAAGTGCCTCACTCTCTTAAGTCCCAGGAATCAAATGGTGATGAATGAGAAACTTTCAACAACGTTCCTAGAACAGGAATCAAAAACAGATTGGCTATCCATAATATCTAAGCCAGCATAAGAATTGAGCAGCGATGACTTTCAGCTCCTTTATGAATTATGTTAAGAAACACTGAATTGCCAGCTTCTTTGATGACCCAGAGAACTAGACTGTGTGAAAGCAAACATATGTGCGTGCATTCTGAATCAAAAGGGGATTCGGAAAGTCAGATGATGCAAGATTCTCAGATGCTTTGACCAATATATGTATCTTTTTTTAAAAGATATGTTTATTTTGATAGAGAGAGTGAGACTGTGAGAAAGTGTGCACCAGTAGGGATGTGGTGGAGGGAGAGAGAAAGAGAGAGAGAGAGAGAGAGAGAGAGAGAGAGAGAGAGAATCTCAAGCAGACTCTGCACTGTCAACGTGAACCCTGAGATCATGTCCTGAGCCAAGATCAAGAGTTGGATGATCAACCAACTGAGACACCCAGGTGCCCTGACCAGTGTATCTATCTTAAATTCTCTTTTTATTCATACCTAAAAGTCATATTTGATAAAAGTTTACATCTAATCACGTCCAAAAAACTAGTCCAATAAATATAAAATTATCCTAAATAATAAAACATTAAGGCAGATTTTAACTGGCAGCATCTTTGACTTTTTTTAGTAGCACAAAATATAATGGTGTGTCTCAATTATTTGTCTGTATTTTGGAGATGAGAAAGTCGAAACCTGGGGTAGCCTCATTTTGAACAAAACCACAGAGCTGAAATAGTGGCACAGCTTTACTTTCAGATTCGTCCAACAGCTGACCATGAACTGTTCCCCTCCACATCGTTTCATGGCTACAAAGAAAGGGTTACAAGCCTTTAAAAGCGGGAGAAAAGATATCTTATTAGAGAACAAAGCATTCATGTTTTCCTCTCTGCCTAGCCCTAAATTAATCAAAAGTCATCCTTTATAAGGCTTTTCCTCTTCTCATTATCTACCAGCAAGTATGTGGCCATGGGAAGAAGACAGAAAAACGGGTTTCAGAATCAAAGCAGTGAAAAGTCAAGAAGGCTTGAGCACACAGTGCACAAAACAGAAGCTTCTGACCGGAACCAGGACATTTATGTTCCCGCCAGTGCTGTAGGGTCTTCAGGGATAACTACTGATGATGTAATCACCAGTGATAGGCATGCAAATCTGAATAAAAGCAGGTCCGTCTCAAATTCATCAGCGAGCGCTAGATTCGGATGTGCAGATGCCATCCTGGAACACATTCACTAGTACCCGCCACTAAGAAAAGGCTCTGATGACGGATTGCCATTTGGAGATCAGTGGAATGCACATTCCCACTGCTGCAAAGAAGCCTTGCACTCTGGGTGCACATGTATGCTGGGGACCACTGTTACCTATTTCATCCATCGCGACTCCATGAAATTTTACTGTATGATAAATTCGAGTCCATAATCAAAGGCAAATTGATTATAATTTTTTATCTAAGTTCAATTCCCAGTTCCATATGCAAAAAATTCTAAGTAAGATGTACAGATAGGGATATTAATCATCTAACAATCAGATTATACCTATATCAATTTGCATTACTAACATACAGATGTGTACTTAGTCTCATGATTAACAATTAAACAATTAAAAACCATTCTCCTAAGGGAGATTGGTGAACTGTTATACTACATCTTTTAAAGTGATCTAAGACAAATATCTAATGTCTGCAGGTGCCACAAATATTAGCTAATAACATGACTCGTTTGTATTTTTTGATAAAACTCATAAGTAACTACATTTGCACAGTAACAGGTAGTTTTTCTTTCAGTCTCTGACTACATTTTCCATGTCTGTTTCACCTGCCAAAATTTATAAACAGATTAAAAATTAGATGGATTCCAAGTAGGTGTTTCTGAGCCGTCTCCCCTGTACAACCATGAATGAAGATTACCAATTTAAAACAAATAGATAAAAACTCTGTTTTAAATTCAGTACCATTCCACCTGATTTAGGTCCAGGCTGAACTGAATAGTTGAATAAATTGCTTATCTATAAGAGCTACAGGACTATGATTAGTTATGATGAAGGAGGAAAGCTAAATGTGACTCATCAGTACTTTCAAGTATAATGAGAAGCTGTTATACAGAGAATTTGAGTCTCCATTTCTTTTTGGAGAAAATCAACTAACTTTAGATTGCAATGTGATGGATTATGACCTGCAATTTGGGGGAAAATGTTCCAAGAAGTCAAAAATGACGGCAGAATGGGTCAGATTTTATCTAATTTCATTCACTAGAATTTGGGAGCTTTAAGATAAATTATAATATTTTATATAATTTTATGGGATAAAGCATAGTATGATGAACTTGTTGCTAATGTAAGATGTAAAGAAAAATGGTGTTTTTAAAAAAAATTTTTAACGTTTCTTTTTGAGAGAGAAAGCGACAGAGTGCAAGTGGGGGCAGAGAGGCAGAGGGAGAGGGAGACACAGAATCCGAAGCAGGCTCCAGGCTCTGAGCTGTCAGCACAGAGCCCGACGCAGGGCTCGAACTCATGGACCGGGAGGTCATGACTTGATCCCGTCTGACCCTTAACCAAATGAACCACCTAGGTGCCCCAGAAAAATATGTTCTTATCCAACTCCACAACTGCCTTTGCCCCCCCAGTTTTCCATGATTAGAGGGTAATAATTTAGGATATTAAATTTTTTATTTCCAGGATCCTCAGCTAATGTCAAATACTGTTGCAGGGTTTTAAATCTTTGCCAAAACCTTATCAGCTAGCATCTTAGAGCAGGGCATATTTTTTTTATTTCCAATTTTACTCATTGTAGGCGAGGTTAATAGAGAATAGGAATCAGATGAAAAAGCATAAAAATTCTAAGCATGGGCCACTGGAACATACTATGGTAGTCAATACACATTTCTCAATTATTAAATTGTTTAATAGTAATTAAAAGGGAGGCTATGTATATATGAATATATATATATATATTCATATACACACATATGTGATATATTTAATATATAAGGTATAATAAAGGAGAAAATATGGCTACCAGAAGACACATCACTATCAGGTACTGCTTAAGAATTTATTGTCTGGATTTGGGTAAACTTGGGCTTTAAGTCTGTTCTCTGTGATTTTTAGCTTTCTCATCTATATAATACAGATAATAATACTCACCTGATGATATTTTCTCAAGGGTAAATAAATTATTTATTATTTATAAGATTTCTGTAAAGATTAGATAGCATGATGTTTATAAAATAGTTAGTACTTATCTGTCTCAGAGAAATTGCTCAGTAACTATTGCTTTAATTACTATCTACCTCCAAATTGCCAAGACTGACCCTCAGCAATGTGAATTGATGCAGTGAGTAGAGATAAGAGAAGATTTGTGAAGCACTACAGAAATAAAGCAGGGGCTCTCAAGCGAAAGCTACTTAGGAGTACAGAGAAAGGAGGCTGGTTAAGGGAGCCAAGAAACATTTCCCAAGAATTAATGATATTCAAGAAAAATTAAAAAAGAATATAATAGGGGCGCCTGTGTGGCTCAGTCGGTTGAGTGTCCAACTTTGGCTCAGGTCATGATCACACAGCTCCTGAGTTCGAGCCCCACGTCGGGCTCTGGTGCTGACAGGTCAGATCCTGGAGCCTGCTTCGGATTCTGTGTCTCCTTCTCTTTCTGCCTCTAGGCCACTCACATTCTGTCTCTGTCTCTCTCAAAAGTAAATAAACGTTAAAAAATTTAAAAAGAATATAATAATTATTCAGGTGAATGATACAGGTAAGAGCATTCCATGAAGTAAGATTCAGAGGCATAAAACAAAGATCTGTAAGATTGAGGTACCTTTAGGGAGCTATAAATTATTCTGCAGGGAGGTAGTGTTAGAAAGCGGGTAGGGTGGCTTATTAAGAGATGGCTATACAGACATGGGCAAGAGCCATGCCATGGAGGGTTTTTCATAGAACAAACACCACTGGGCTTGACCATACAAAAGAAAGAAACTCTGAAATATTTTAAGGGAGATATGGGTGTGATTGGATTTGGAACCATTCTAGTAGTGAGCATATGAATTAAATATAGTAGCACCAGCCACAAGATAATCCATTAGTGATCGAAAGTCCAGGTGTGGGGGTGTGCTACAGTCTTTATGGAGCTGAAAAGGAAGCAATACCGTCTAAAAGTATGTAGGAGGTAAAACAGACTGGAATTAATAATAGACGAGATGAGGGAAATTAAAGACAGCCTTCTCAGACGACTTTCAGGTTTCTGGCTTTCATGGTTGAATTCTGCCTTTCACCAAGATAAAAATTAAAATTAAAATAATCACTTTAAGGAAGAAAAGTATCTCTTTCCTAAAAAGTTGAAGACCACCTCTTCTTTTCTTCTACTTTTCAATTCTTGAATACTAACAAGAATTTTTTAAGTGATTTGTCATTATACTACTCCTAAGCATAGTGATTGGTCACTTAAAAAATGTGAGTGCAAAAGTTTGGTATTGCTACTAACTTTTAATTGCCTTGCTTTATTTTATTTTATATTTATTCCCTGGCTATATATTGTGATTTTCTTGTTTTCTACAAAAAGAAAGGTCATATTAAATATCCTCTTCAGCTCAACACTTGTCACATTACTAAGCTTCTCACGAAAAATTCCTTTTGAAAATCTTAACAAGGAACAAATTATGTTAGTGAGGAAGGTCAGCTCAGGAGCAACTTAGACAAATTTGGAAACACAACCAACTCTTCCTACACTAAGTAACTTAGATTAGAACATAAAACACTTTAATGACAATCTCTTGAAATTGTTTAATTTTTAGCTTCAAATTTATTGGTAGAAGTAGGTCTGTGCATGCCGTATATACGTGTTGATCATTTGGTCTACACTGTACAATGAAAGTTGAAGTTATCATCATGTTGCTAGGTTCTTATTTTGTAGCTAATGGATTTTGCTAGGTGTTGTAGGCAAGGGTAGTGGAAAGTTGTAGCTGCAGTCATTATAGATACGGTTTAATACTGGCTAACAAAAGCTTAACATTCATTCCATAGGAAAAACGACCTCATGGATATTCAGTACGTTTTGACATTGTGGAGTCGCCTTAAACTTGTACCCCAGAGCAAGGGTCAGCAAACTTCACCTGGAAAGGGCCAGATAGTAAATAGTTTCATCTTTGTAAGCCAAACGGTTTGTGTTTCAATTCTCAATACTGCCTTTTATTGAAAAAGTGGCCACATGTAATATGGAAACAGATGAGGGTGTTTGTGTTCAATAGAACTTTATTCACAGTTGGGCAGTGGCCCTGATTTGGCTCATGCAACAGAGGTTACCACCCTCTGCCCTAGTGCCTAGTCAATAGTCTACACAAGTGAAATGACCCTGCAGGGCTTTGATTCAAACTGCACACAAGGATTGCTTCTTTGTGAGTCAGCACTAGTAGAAGTTTCTGCCCGCATAAGAAGTCAGAGTTAGTATCGCAGGGACAACTTTTATTGATTCACAGGAAATAGACCTTGCAAATCAGCTGCTGTGGCTAGAATCAGTTGAGTTGTGTCTCATTCAGCCCCTTTCTGTACCCCTCTCTCTAATTCCACTTTCTCCCCTGATACCAGTTCTGTTGTATCATATACAGTGCACACAAGTGCACAAGTGGGGAAGGGACACAGAGAGGGAGACATAGAATCTGAAGCAAGTTCCAGGCTCTGAGCTGTCAGCACAGAGCCCAATGCAGGGCTCAAACTCATGAACCACGAGATCAGTACCTGAGCCGAAGTCAGACGCTTAACCAACTGAGCCACCCAGGCGCCCCTCCGCCCCCAGCAGAGTATATTCAACTTAAGTCTGCTCTTAGTCATTACATCTTACTGACATCTCCTTAAAGTTGCTGGCACCATCCAGAGGCTTTATACTGATGAAAATATGGGATACATTCTGCACTGCCCAAATTTCTCTCAGGGTTTTGGACAATGCAGTATCTTATAATTAGAGTCCTCTTTTTCACCGGGTTATTACACGTGACTTCTGTTGTTAATTGGTCATTTCTAATCTCGGTTTAATTGCCATTTTCCTAGAATCTTCTGCCTTTTCTTCACAATTTCCTGAACTTACTAAAGAGAGCACTTGCTTAATGGAAACAGAACATTATAGAGGTGCACCTACCTGCACAGCTACGATCACATGTTAACCTATACATTGGTACATGCAGAATGTACCAAATAAAAATTAACTTTAATTTCTCAATCAACAAATCATACTTACAAGTTAAGCTTTTGTTCTGAGACATTTGTAGGTTCACATACAGTTGCAAGAAATAATACAGAGAGATTTGGTGCATTCTTTATGTGATGTCTCCTTGCAATCTGATTGTACAATGTCACAAGATAGCGCCACTGATCCAGTCAAGACAAGAACATGTCCTTCCACCACTACAGAGATGTCTCATGTTGCCCTCTTACAGTTATATTCATCTCCAACCTTGTCCACCAACCTTGCCTCTAAAGCCTAGCAACCACTAATCCGTTCTCTAGTTCTATAGATTTGTGACTTCAAGGGTGTTAGATACATGGAATCAAGCGGTATGTAACCGTTGGGAATGACGCTTTTTTTTTTTTTTCCACTCAGCAAAATCCAGAAATTCATCCAAGTTTTGGCGTGTGTCTACTGTATCCATTTTCTTCCTTTTCTTTAGATGAGTTATATTTTCATAAAGGGTAAAGTTATTTGTAGTATTCCCTTATCTTTCCAATGGTTGCAGGATCTGTGGGGATGTACCTATTTAATTCGTCATATTGGTGACTCGTGTCTTCTCTCTTTTCATCTTGTCAGTCTTACTAGAGGCTACTAAGGTTTTTAACTTATTTCAAAGGATCAGCATTTTGATTTACTGATCTTATCTATCATTTTCCTGTTTTAATTTCTGCTTTTTATTGGTTTCTTGATTTTTCTCTCTTTGGCTATATTGCTCTTTTACTTCTAGTTTCTTAAGATAGGAGTTGAGATTATTGATTTAAGCACTTTTTTTTCTAATATAATCCTTTACTATTATAAATTCCCCTCTCAGCACATACGTTTTATTATGTTGCTCTACGTGTTTTGACATATTGTGTTTTCACTTTTATTCAGTTCCGTATATTTTTAAAACTTTTCTTCAAAACTTCCTCTTTGACTTATGGATTATTTAGAACTGGATAGTGAAATTTCCACACATTTAGAAAATTTCCTGTAGTTTTCTGTTACTGTTTTCTATTTTGCTTTATGACCATCCTTTGTGGTCAGATGATATAATCTATATGATGTCAACTATTTTATTTGCTGAGATATGTTCTATGGCCAAGAATGTAATGTATTTTGGGGATTTAAAATTTTTTTAAATATTTATTTTTGAGAGAGAGAGAGAGAGAGAAAGAGAGAGAGCAGTGGAGGGACAGAGAGAGAGGGAGACATAGAACTGGAAGCGGGCTCCAGGCTCTGGGCTGTCAGCACACAGCCCGATGTGGGGCTCAGACTCAAATACTAGGAGATCATGACCTGAGCCAAAGTCAGAGGCTCAACCGACTGAGCCACCAAGGCGCCCCTGGTGAATTTTTTATAGATGCTTGAAACAACTATTCTGCTATTGCTTACTGGTGTGTTCCAAAAACAATCAGTTAGATCCCGTTGGCTCATTATGTTGTTCAGATCTTCTGTATACTTGTCTGGGAGTTGTATCAATTTCTGAGAGGGGGCAGTAAATACCCCATGTGTAATTGTAGATTTGGTTATTTTTCCCTTACAGCTCCATCAGTTTTCACTTCAAGTATTTTTGAGGCTGTTGTTTTTTGCATACTAATTTATGGTAATTATGTCTTTTCGTGATCAATCCATCATTATTGAATGTTCCTCTTTTTCTCAGATTGTTTTCTTTGCTCTCAAGTCTACTTTCCTTGGTATAAATTTGCTAACTTGAGCTTTAAAAAAAATGTTTGCATGGTGTAACTCTCTTCCATCATTTTCCTCCAACCTACCTGTATAATTAAATTGAAATGAATTTCATGTAAACAGCATATAATTGAGTCATGACATTTTATCTACTCTTCTAATCTCTGGCTTTTTTGGAATATTTAGGCAATCTACATTTAAAATAATTATTGATTTGCTCAAGCTGAAGTCTGCCAAATTATTTGTTTTCTACTTGTTTTTTTCTCCTTTTCATTCTTCTTATTTTTTCCTCTTCTCATATCCTTGTGGATCACTTGAACATTTATTTTTAAGGTGTCATCTTGATTGATTTACAATAATTTTTAGCATATATTGCTTTGTAGAATTTTTCTAGTCACTGACCTGGGTATTACAAACTGCAATACACATGTGACTTATAATCTACCTATGCCACGTTTTATCCATTTGAGTGACATGTGAAGGTGGAAAACTTACAGTGATTTGGGTCCCTTTGGTATCTTCGCTTCTCAAATATAATTGTCTTGAATTTGAATGGTTTTACAAGTCTTATTTTAGTCATCACAGATGATTTAGAAAACACATGAGGTCAAGTATGTCTTTTTTCATTTCTCCATGTTTCTAACCTTTTCCATGTTCTTTCTTTCTTCCCAATATCCCAAGATTCCTTCTATTTCTCTTCTATTTCTTCCTATTCTTTGTATTTCTTCCTTTCTGTTGGAGGTGATTGGGTTCCTTTCTTCTGTTGGCTAAGGGGTGGGAGATGGAGGAGAGGGTTGTAAAACAATCTGCCGGCATGTTGTTGCACCAGTCCTGGGATCTGTTTGATCTTTAGCAACACATGGTTCCAGGATTGCTGTAGCAGGGGATGAGAGGGCTAAGTCACTTCACAGGAATAGTTCATGCACCAGGCCTGTAAGTGGTTTATATGTCTTTGGTCTACAAGACATTGACTTATTCCCAAACACATGACCTCAATCCATGTGCGGAAGGCTGAAAAGAAAAGTTTTCTTTTGGCTTTGCATGTACAAACACAGAGCACTTTTTCTGTCACCATTATTATTATTTTTTTTACAAGTTATAATGAAAAGCGAACTTTTCACCATAATCCTGACCTTCTAGATGCAGTTTTATTTTCACATTTAGGAAAGCTTTACGTGCCAGTTTTTCTGAGTTAATTAATAGTCTCTGATACACATGAGTCTTTTTGCTTAAAAACAAAAACAAAAAGCCCCTCTATTTACATTGTGCTTGTGCTTCAAAATTTCTTAAACACTAAGTTTCAACCAACAATGTCAATGTAATATGCTGGGGAAATTTAACTAAGTTAATTAACTTTATATAAGCCACTTCAGAAAGGTATCATAGAAATAGTCTATTCTTAAGCCAATACATAGTTTCCTTTTAGAGACAATCATATCAGAATCCTTTACTGAAATGTGAACGCTGACTCAGCATTAAAAAAAAAAGTTTCTGCTATCAATGGCATTGCCAGCTACACAGGCAACTTTTTTTTTTTTTTTTTTTTTTTTTTTGGTCTGTTCCCAGGAAATTAATGAACAGTTTTGATTCTGCTTAGCTTGGAGAACTGATAAAAATCTCACTCCAAGGTAATGTGAAGAGAGATATAACCTTTCATTTTCTATTCTTTTAAGACTAATTAAAAGACTTAATTTAAAAAATCCCTACACCATTCAAAGTTCTTTTTCACTCCATATTATAATAATGTTGATTTATCAGATAAACCCAACTATCTATACCCTAGGCTATAATGATCTTTTCTCTGTATTCTGACTTTGTAAGAGGTTGATTTTTTTTTTTTTTTGGTAAAGTGATTTTTCTTACTTCTATTTTAACTTTTATTTCTAGTTCGTTAAAGTAATGAGACCACTTTTTCTCCCCATGGAGGAGAAAGATTACATAGAAATCTATATCCTGACACTACACATACAAAGCAAATTAGGAATAAATAATTTTCCAGAACTAAATTATAGTTAGCTGTGTTATTTTAAAATTACTTCTGTTCCCAAGAATATACAGATGTGGGCCAATTATTTTCACCAGGAAAGAAAATGTGAAAAAATGTAGAGAATTTATAAAATTGTTACCAATTCTTGAAAATTGAATGTGAGAACGCTAAGTAATTAAGAATGAAAGACATTTGACGATAAAGGCATCAGAGACGTAAACTGTGTCTAATCTGTTGTTAGAATATGGGGAATATGAAAGATGTACATGGAGATAAGACTGGAAAGCCAATATTCCAGAAATGTCTCCATATAATTAAAGTGATTTTGAATCTTTTTCTATTGAACAACTACACTTACACAATCTAAAAGATTCAATCGTAAATCAGTTTTCCAGAAATGAATGAGAACGTATTATGCATTTCTAGTCTTTATTTTAATACGGTGACTTTTGCATCATCATTTAGTTGCTAGGACAAAATTTGACGTCTGTTGTTAAGGCAATTTCCCAAGTGAATGCCAAAAGTCTCTCTGATTTATCCATGTCAATGCTTAGAATCTTGCAGAAAGCACCAGAATGTGCAATGTATGTCGGTTGTGTCAAGATGGAGTCAGTATCATAAGTAAACCACATCGAATCCATTGACACCAGCATCCCACTCTTGTCATGCTGCTGTTGGTTAGATTACTGATGAAGAATCGACAGACACTTTGCAGGGATTTATCATTCAGGAAGGCATCAAATGTGAAAGTAGCTCAAATTACTTGTTCCGAATGAAAGCATTAATGGTAAACACTTGACAATGCCCTATTCTAAAATCATTGTAATAGATCTGCACATATAATCCATTTATTCATTCATCCACCTGTTTCTCATTCATCATTTTGTCCATCTTCACACCTACCCTCACACATAGCCTATCGAGTCTGTTCGAGGCATTATACCAGGTAAAGATGATTACGATGAACTTGCCCCCAAGGAACTAATAATCTATTATTGGGCGAGAAATGGAACTACACCGCAAAATCCTGGTGTAAAGAAAAATAAAGATCTCCGGGAGAACATGGGGGAGAATTAATTTAAATTAGACTGTAAAGAATAGGGGAAATGCGGACAGAGATGTTGAAAAGGTATCCTAGGCAGTAGTGAAAGGAAGTAAGAGGGCAATTCCTACCTGGCAGTAGGCTGGAGTTGAGTGTTCAGGGATAGATTAGGCTGCCTGGTGGTGTTCTAGCTATCATCAAAGCCACAGACCAATTAGAAAAAATGTATGTTGTATGGCTGAAGTTCTCTCTGTTCCCAGATTATTATAAATTTAGAAACAATCAAAGAGATTTCAGATCCAAGGAATCTTTTTGTGTTGCATTATTAATATGACTAAATACACATACATATTATAAGTGAAAGGATGCAAGCATTTTGCATGCCAAAATTTTTTCTAATTTGTGCCTAGAGACTATTTGGTTTTCATGTGCTGGGATTCACCTGGTACTTGTCCGTTTACTATAATTTTATAAGCATGACTTCACTGCCTCGATTTCCACTGAATGTGTGAAGGTGATATGTAACTTAAATCCTTTCCATTCACAGAAGCTTTGAGAAGGTTTGATTCTGAGTATTCTAAGAGTCACTATCCATTGATGGTCAAGTCAGACACATTATCAGAATCATTGAGGAACTGGATTTTCTGCTGATAGTCTCCAAGACAATTTAAAGCTATTTTGTTTTCTTCAAAAAAGGACACTTTAAAATGAGTAAGAAAAATCTGTCCCATGCTTTGTCTTATGATTGAAACTAAACTGAAAATTCAGTGGCTCAAAGATGTTGCAAAAGCTTCTCTTGAGAAATGAGAACATAATTTGACATTAATAGAGCACTCATTCACAACTTCCAGGTGTTTATTTTTCTGTTACCTTTGGTAGACTGGATTTTCAATTGCTAAATGGAGTTTAGTGTTTTGTTTCTTGTTTTCCAATTTTTGACGTTTCACAGGAATAAATATATTTTCCTTCATGATACAGTACACACACATACACACGTGCATACAACGAAGACAAAGGTCTCAGGAAACAATATTGTGATGTTCCATTTTATTTTACTTGGTTTTGTTTTATTTCTTTTGTGAAAAAATTCTAGTAGAGATCCATTAAATTTATTTCAACCCTCACTAGTGGGCTGACACTTACAGTTTAGAAAATGTTAAGACAATCTGGTTTTCTTGTCTTTTCTCTCAATTAAAAACAAAAACAAGATTTTATTCCTTAATCAGTTGCTTTTCTACTTTAAGTAGAAAATACTATATACTTACTATATACTTAGTAAGTATAGTAAGTACTTACTATAATATATTTAATTGACTTTTTTGTCTTTTGTTAAAATAAAAGCAATTTTATCTTGACTTGAGGCTACATATGTTTACCAAAAAAAAAAAAATGAAGAAATTTTATATTAAGAACCAAATTGTAATATTTTTCTCCTTGTCAGGGCAACAACGAATTATTTTAATTATTTTGATAGTGAGAATTATTTTAGATTTGAAGGATATGACATTGAAGAATAACATGGTTGGTTAGCTTCTGTGGGAAATCAATTCAGTGCGCTAAATCAAAATGCCAGAGAGAGCTTGAGGTAACCATGAGTTTTGTTCTTGTGTGTTTTCACATTAATGAAAACTGCTGTTATGTGGAACAAAAACGAGTCACATATTGTGCCTGTAGGAAAAATTACATTCTGAAAACTTTTGGTCATTGAAATAAGAGTCTCATTTTATAATTTGTTTTACCTGTTGGGCTAGATATTGATCTGGCTTCTTAAAACTTTTAAAGCCCAAAACAATAACAAACATAGATGTTTAGGCAACTACAAAGTATTTCTGTGCTACAAATGAAAATATTTTCGTGTTGATTCTCACATAGACCTATTCCTTTAAAAATCTGAAGTGAAAAATTAAGAGAATACAACTTATAAGTATTTCAAAACTCTAGCTATGTTAGGCAATATGCTAAGCACTTACACAAAATATCAATCCTCACAAACACCTTTAAGGAAGACATTATGTTTCCATTCTTTGAAGGTGACATATCTTTAAAGGCAATAGTACAGCACCATCGTGAACTCAGTCACATCTGAGCTCTTAACCATTATGCTGTACTGACACATTTATCACCGCATTTAATTATAATCATAGATTCAGACAATTATGGTGCTAGCATCTTAACAAATTTCAGGATGAAAAATATGTATCCATTACATTCTGACATTTTTATTTCTGTGTGGTACTCACTTCACCAAAACATACACGAAACCCCATTTTCCCTTCTCACATTGAAACCTCAGAGTGTGACCTCATCAAAGGAACAAAAAAATGATAGAGTCAAAAGAATAACAGGAACCAAAAAGTTACCCGAGCATCTTAATACTGCTAATGCACAAGGGAAGTCAAGAAATTAATAAACATCTATCATGTAAATGTATGCAAATGTGTTCACCTTCTTAAAACTCAAGGGGAACATATAAACTAATGTTCATATTCCTCAAACATCCTCAGAGTAAATACACAATTCAAGATTATTTCTCTAATATCATTAATTTGATTCAGTCATTACAGTCGTTTCTTAAACACATATAGTAAGATGTTATCAGGAGTGAAGTTTTAGAAAGAAAGACATGAGGGGGCGCCTGACTTCTGACTTCAGAGTTGAGCATCTGACTTCAGCTCAAGTCATGATCTCAAGGTCCCTGAGTTCTAGCCCCACATGGGGTTCTCTGCTGTCAGTGCAGAGCCTGCTTCAGAGCCTCTGTCCCCCTCTCTCTGCCCCTACCCCTCTCACGTGCGCTCTCTCTCTGTCTCTCAAAAATAAATAAAACATTGCTACGGCTGAGGTCAGAGAGGTCTTTTCCTGCTTTCTCCTCTAGGGTTTTGATGGTTTCCTGTCTCACATTCAGGTCCTTTATCCATTTTGAGTTTATTTTTGTGAATGGTGTGAGAAAGTAGTCTAGTTTCAATCTTCTGCATGTTGCTATCCAGTTCTCCCAGCACCATTTGTTAAAGAGACTGTCTTTTTTCCATTGGATATTCTTTCCTGCTTTGTCAAAGATTAGTTGGCCATACGTTTGTGGGTCTAGTTCTGGGGTTTCTATTCTATTCCATTGGTCTATGTGTCTGTTTTTAGCAATTTCTTACTTGACACATCCCCAAAGGCAAGGGAATTAAGAGCAAAAATGAACTACTGGGACCTCATGAAGATAAAAAGCTTCTTCACAGCTAAGGAAACAACCAACAAAACTAAAAGGCAACCAACGGAATGGGAAAAGATATTTGCAAATGACGTATCGGACAAAGGGATAGTATCCAAAATCTATAAAGAGCTCACCAAACTCCACACCCGAAAAACAAATAAGCCAGTGAAGAAATGGGCAGAAGACATGAATAGACACTTCTCTAAAGAAGACATCCAAATGGCCAACAGGCACATGAAAAGATGCTCAGTGTCGCTCCTCATCAGGGAAATACAAATCAAAACCACACTCAGATATCACCTCACGTCAGTCAGAGTGGCCAAAATGAACAAATCAGGAGACTATAGATGCTGGCGAGGATGTGGAGAAACGGGAACCCTCTTGCACTGTTGGTGGGAACTCAAGCTGGTGCAGCCTCTCTGGAAAACAGTGTGGAGGTTCCTCAAAAAATTAAAAATAGACCTACCCTATGACCCAGCAATGACACTGCTAGGAATTTACCCAAGGGATATAGGAGTACTGATGCATAGGGGCACTTGTACCCCAATGTTTATAGCAGCACTCTCAACAATAGCCAAATTATAGAAAGAGCCTAAGTGTCCATCGACTGATGAATGGATAAAGAAATTGTGGTTTATATACACAATGGAATACTACGTGGCAATGAGAAAGAATGAAATCTGGCCTTTTGTAGCAATGTGGATGGAACTGGAGAGTGTGATGCTAAGTGAAATAAGCCATACAGAGAAAGACAGATACCATATGGTTTCACTCTTATGTGGATCCTGAGAAACGTAACAGAAACCCATGGGGGAGGGGAAGGAAAAAAAAAAAGAGGTTAGAGTGGAAGAGAGCCAAAGCATAAGAGACTCTTAAAAACTGAGAACAAACTGAGGGTTGATGGGGGGTGGGAGGGAGGGGAGGGTGGGTGATGGGTAGTGAGGAGGGCACCTTTTGGGACGAGCACTGAGTGTTGTATGGAAACCAATTTGACAATAAACTTCATATATTTAAAAGTAAATAAATAAATAAACAAAACATTAAAAAAAGAAGGAGATGAAGGTGGCTAAGTGTTGCCATGAATTAGAAGAAAGCATGATTTAACAAACCAACCTCTCAAATTACCTTCCTTTATCTGATTTTTTCCTCCAGTTCACCAGTCTTCCTAAATATGTATAATCTAAAGCTTTATTGAATGCACACAGGATTTATGATCTTTTAAAAATGTTTATTGACAAAAGGCATTCACTGAGTCCTTTTCCTCCTTAGGGTATGTTACAACTTTTACCTATTGCCAAAAAGTCATTTTGAATTAATTTAAGACCAGATACTTGTCATATATCTTATGCATTTTAAGCTATTCTGTTTTTTCATTTTTCATGAAGATGATGAAGACACATAAATGCAATTTAAATAAATTATCAGAAGAGGGTACCTGTTAGTTTTGTTTATTACCATATAATAAGAATTTGCATAGGGCATTTTTAGAATACAAAGGACATATTATACAGACACTTCGGGTACTATATACATTTAACTAAAAATTTTATTCCTAGCCAATATGCCCTCTGATTCACACTGCTACTATACAACATTATGATATAGTAAGTATCTTTTTGAAACTTAAAATAAAATTTTAGAGAATCATCTTGTTAGGCAGATAGGTTACTTTCTGAATGAAGTAGCATTGATCATATACTTGAAAATATGTTCTAACCCTTAAATTTTGTGTGAATTATTATTAAGATTACACAGTTAATTTGATTTCTGCAATTAGTATGGAAAGGCTGTAGTATTTTAAAATAAGCTCTAGTAAAATTGTTTTAACAAAAATATATAATAATTAGGAAAATATTCTATATGCATGTATTCTTAGTTTTTCAGTTGCAGTGGTTGAGAAAAAAAGCCTTTCTCGATCTTTCTGTGTCAGAAACTATCGTTCTCTAGGTGAACAGCTGGAGAAACAGATTGCTTATATCAACATGCTCTTTATAGCAAAATACCTTACAAAAGATTTATAGTACAATATACCAGACGAGTCTAAAGGCTTTATCTATTTTATCATGCATTTATTTTCTTGGTTCTAGTAATGCACAAAGATGAATATCTTATTTCATCTTTCATCCCTTCTTAAATGAGATATTTTAAGTACATGTTGCTGTCTTCATAGGATTGGGGAATGGTAATACATTATGCAACACGATTGGGGGGGGTTTGTTTTGTTTCAGTTTGGTTTGTTCTTGCTTTGCCATGCTCGGCCACTTAGCCAGACAGCCACCTGGACAGCACAAAGGTGGAATTCAGTGACTGGGGTGGACATTCCAATGTTGGCCCCGAGGAGTTGCCCATGGCTCTTCTATTTAACAAGCACAGAAGTAGCCTCTTTTAAGTCACTACAAAAAATAAGGCTGTATAAGATCTATTAGAATGAATTATGAACTCACCTTTTATTAAAGTACATGACTCAGAAGGTATAATTTTTAAGTACAACCGTTTGCTACCAGAAGCATGATTTTATGCTAGATTTACAAGCAACTTTAAGAAATGATTGTTTCTCCTGAATGGACAAACTCCTAAAATTGGCTACTAATTATCCAGAAAAGACAACCAAAAAAAAGTGATTTTATTTTTATTTACTTATTGCCCCCTAGCCCATATATTTTAATTTTCTGAGTACAATTCTCTGGTCTCAGAATATTGTCATAGTATAATTATTGAATTGGACTTCAAGTGGGACTTTCTTTAAATTATGTAAAAATAGTCGATAGCAAAGCTTAAAAATGTAAATGGAAAGAAAAGGGAGAAAGTCTGGAAAAAATACGATGCTTGCCTCTTTTTATGCTTGAAGAGTGGGATATAAACATTATCATTACTTAAATTTATTTAACTTGCTTCCAATGTTGTGTGGAAACTTAAGTTAATTTCCTTCCAAACCTATCTTCATATATTAAAGTGTCTGAGACAAATGTGCAATATACAAATCAGCTTGGGGAGAAAGCATTTCATGAGTGTTTCATCAATAAAACTGCTCCCGCATAAACAGTTCCAGATCACCTCAGGGACAGCCTTAAAAAGTTCTCAATTCAGTGTCTTCTTTGCCTTAGGCACTGCGGTAGCCCTTTTTCTCAGATTTCTCTCTTTATTCCCTCATGCTGAAATTTCTTCCACATAATTATCTCTTTCTTTGATCCACTCTAATCAATGGATCACTCAGGATCCTTAGTTGGCTTGTGACATAGGGAAATTAATGGTTTAGAGAAGGAGAACCATTTGGTCTCCCTCATCATGATCTGGTTCAGCTCAGCCAGCTCCGCCCTCAGGAATCACCAGTGCCTTCCATGAGGCATCTGCATGGCAAGAGATGAGAACCTCTGAAAATGAAAAAAAATGATAAAATGAAAATGAAAACCAACAAATGAAAACCACCGTAAATAGGGTCAATGAAGCGCAACCTGCTTTTCTCCTTCTTTCCTTCCCTCCCGCTTCCTTCTCCCTCCCTCCCTCACCACATCCTTCTTTCTTTCCACCCTTCCTTCCCTCTTTCTCTTTCTAAAATGTATTTATGCTCAGCATTTGTTACAGCATGTAGCTATGTCTTCCTTCAGGGTTACAATTCTATATTGCTTTATTTCTCTGAATGCTCTCACAATCCGCCAGAAGGTCAACTCTTCATTTTAACTTACACTTGAACGTTGCTGTACTCTCTCACCTTCTGACCTAAATACCTAATATACTTACTAGGCCTTATCATATGTATAATCTAATTCCCGTGAGGGCAAACTATTCTGCAGTTAGTTCTGTATCTGCCTTTGACAACATTTAATATATCAGCTGGCATGAGTATACTTAAAAAACAAAAATATACATATATATATGTATATATATATATATACATATATATATGTGTGTGTGTGTGTACATATATATATATATGTATATTTTTCACTCACAATGCAATGTTGGAAATACCTATCAATATGAAGTCTCTAAATAAAGAAATCTCTACTAAAGAGTATGAAAAGGATGACACAAATGAGGTTAGCTTTCTTTAATGATCTTTAAAAAAATCAAATTTACGCTGTAATTTAGAAAAAGGTTTCTCACCAGTTTCTCAAGCTTTCTAAATTTAAATCCTTTCTAAATTAGCTTCTTTTTTTTTCCTACATGCGACTTGCAATTAAGCACCATAAATATATGATTGCTGATAAGCCAATGTAGCATAAGTGCATTGGTGTTCTGTGTTAGCCAAATGTATTCAACAGTGGGTTTCAGTAGAAAATCACCAAAGAGAGGAAGTTAAAAGAGATGCTTTAGTCAGCAATCTTCTGCACACTTAGCAACTTGAACCTGTTGCTATATCCTCACAGGGTTAAAGGCAATTCAGCTTTTTTCTCCTTTTGCCTTTCATGAAAAAAAAATTGATTTTCTCTTCTTGACCCCTATCTTCTTCTTTAAATTTTTCTTTTCTCTTGGTTTCCTTGATTCTCCCCAGCTTTTGTTCTACATTGCCTTTCTGGAAGTTTCTTTCGAGTATAATTTTTCTCTCCCTGCCCTTTAGATACTAGTTTTTGGCAGTAGTTTTAACACCTGGATCATACCAAAACTATCTGACAAGTTTTTAAAAGAAAATGTCTGGGTCCCCGCACTGGAAATCCACGTTAGCAGATCTGGGATGGGAGTAGTATTAGTTTGCTAGGGCTCTGCAACCTAGTAGCCTAGACTAGGTGGCTCAGTAACAGAAGTTTATTTTCTCACAGTTCTGGAAGCCAGAGGTTCAAACTCAAGGCATCAGCAAGGGTGCTTCCTTGTGAGGCTGTCGGCGAATGATCAGCTCCCAACTTTCCCTTGGTTTGTAAATGACCATCTTGACCCCATGTCTCTCTTCACCTGTTTTCCCTATATGTGTATATCTGTATCTACATTTCCCTTTTTGATAAGGATACCGGTCATATTAGGTAGTACCCACACTCATGACCCATTTTAATTGATTATGGGACGACCTAGCTCTAAATAAGGTCACATTCTAAGGTCTGAAGAATTAGGACTTCAACATATGAATTTGGGGGACACAATTCAATCCATAACAGAGTTTTAAGATCAGTGTCCTGCAATTATATTAGGCCTAATAGACAAATTTGGGAAATGCCCTAAGCCTGTGCCTTTGGTCTTTCCCCTATTTATTTGGTTCACTTTCGTAGCTCATGTGACCTGGGCCATTCCTTCAGTGACCACACTTTCTCCAAAGCTCCCCTGCAGCATCCTTGGCACAGGCAGCAGGTGGGGAAAAGGAACCGGGAGAGTTCAGAAGGCAGCTGTTGCTCCCCCTGCAGGCAGATCATGGAAGTGGGGCAGAGGTCGGCTAGAACATATCCAGAGAAGGGCTTTGAATTCTACTGCTGTTGAGACTTTAATTACATCTAAAATACACAACAGCATCATGCAAATTATTAGATGAGCTGAAAACCTCGTAGTTGGTACCTTCGCACCCTCTGAATCCCCTCCCTCTCCCCACTAAAATTTGAGTAGTGGAGTCTTACCAGAAGACTTGCTATCAGTCATTAGAAAAATTAAAAACACTCCATGCTTGTACCTTGCTGTGTTGAGGCTGATCAAAATAAACCTTTCTAATTAGTTTTCAATACAATTTTTCTTTTAGCTATCTTTGATGCTTTGAGTACAGAAGCAAACAAAAGTATTTTTGTAACTAGTTCATTATTTTTCTTTTCCTTGCACTAAGCACACTTGTAAATCTCCTTTCAGCTTTCAGTGTGTGTGTGTGTGTGTGTGTGTGTGGGAGCTGTGTTCAGAAATTTTCTCTGGTACACAGAATTCACAGACACAAAATCAGATGAATTTTATTCCACTAAGACCCTCCATGAATTGGGTCAGAAATTATGTTAACTGCTGCTCTCATTCATTATATCAAAATAATCTCCTGGGTTAGATACTATGCCAATGATTTATGGATTTAAAAAACGAGATTCAGAGAGTCTGTGCAAGTGTTCTCTCAAGGGAACAGAGTTTTGAGGTCAGAACTACATACAGTTCCCATAACTCCAACAACCATGATTTTAGCCACTGAATATTTTGCTGACTTGAGTTAGAAGAACGTTTTATCAGTCCCAAACACTATTCCATCAGATCATAAGAAATTCTCATGTGGTCGGAACAGATATTTCTGCTGTTTTACAGAGACAAGGAAGCTGAGTTTTAGAAAATTACATGACCTACCCAAGCCAATCCATCATTGCATGGCAAGAACCAACGTAGGAATCTGGCCTGAGACAATTCTTGCTTCACATCTATTTTGTTTGACCTGTTTTATAAATGATCTTAATATAAATTTTAATCTTCTTTTGGTGAAATCTTAGGAAGATTTGATTCAACATTTTTTTTTCTTTCTTTGGTTTAGGAATGTATGCTTTTCCCAACAAATTTACTGAAAAATCATCTGCAAGAATCTTACTAAAGTGCCTTTGTTTCTGAGAATTATGTAAATCACTACTTCTCTTCATCAATTTAATATATAATATATGTTAATATATGAATAGTTTATAAAACTGAAGGTGAAGAGAACAGAATTTGGACATGTAAGTTTTAAAAGTGAGAGTTATTTAAAACTATGAAACATATGTGGACGATATTTTGGAAAAAAAATGACACCTGCAATATAAGAAAACTTGATTCTATTTTCTAATTTGTTCTTAAATGTCTCCCCTGATTACTAAGTGAATGCCTTTATTATATGAAAATGAACGTTTTTATTATTCATTCATCTGTGCTTCTCTGGTGTACATATAATGCTTTCTGAATTTTATGGGCTTAGGAAACTTAAGGGAGGCCTGTTGTGTATCTAAGAGTCAGTGGAGCTGAGCAATTTAGTCATAATTGCAGTAATTAGAGAACCTGAAACTTATCTCTCCATTCAACTCTAGTTATTTATCTTTTTTTAGTGATTCCCAAGATCTGCTTGGATAGAAGTCTTGTAGTTTTTTAGTGAAGCTTGGAAATAATATATACCCTTCATGGAGACCACGTTGACTGCCCAGGGAAAGAAAAAATTATAACAGTTGATTGTAACCATGGATCCAGATGCCCTTTCAAATATTTATAAAGATTATAAAACAGCGCTGTGATTGCTTTTGTCTTTTTTAAATTTAAGCATCTTTCTAGGTTTCAGAAAATGATCACACAAAATACACTACTGTAATTAGCTATTATTTTCTTTCTTATACTTATTATACTTCTAAATTCCCTTTTGTTTTCTGCCCTGGAATGAATATGTTAGTGAAAATTGGAAAACTATTTGTTTGCACTATAACCACAGTTATTTATTAAGTTTGTCAATTTAAAGTAAGAGAGAAAAGCAGAAATAAAATGAACGTGTTGATGTTAGGAGAAACTGAAGAAGAAAATGGAACTAGAGATGTGTTTTTATTTTGTTAATTTATTTATTTTTTTAGTTTTTTAAAGTTTACTTATGTATTTTGAGACAGGGAGAGAGAGCATGAGTGGGGTTGGGCGGGTAGAGAGAGAAGGAATTCCAAGAGAATTCCAAGAATTTCAGAAACCCCTGCTGTCAGCTCAGAGACAGATGCAGGGCTCAAGCTCATGGTGAGATCATGACCTTAGCAGACATCAGAGTCAGATGCTCCAGCAACTGAGCCACCCAGGTGCCCCTAGAAATATCTCTTTGGTTGAGTATCAGGATGCTGTTTTCCCTTTAGAATATGTGGTAGAAACGTTGAAGGAGTCTTAGTGACCATCTGGATAAGTCGTCATGTCAGTGGATGATGAAGCTGGTGGGTAATCACAGAAACAGGAATTCTTGCTGTGTCTCCTGGCCTGCCCACAGGAATTTGCTTAAGGTCGCATTCTTAACTAGAAATTGATTGCAGAATAGTTTTTATTCTTCATAACCAGTGTAAAGAAAGTTGACACAGGCTAGGTTGTACATAGTCCCAAACCATATTTAACTGTGACTGAATATCATTCTTTTGTGCATCAGATTTATGGTGTCTTATCAGTCTTCTTAAAGCTACTTTTTTTTTTTTATCAGAAGTGCTGACCGATTCCTCCTTCTAGAAGTGTTCTCTTCTTGTGTCTTCATCTGTACTTTTTTCCTACCTCACAAGTCATTTTTTCTTTGACACTCGCTAGTTCACAGTCATCCCTGAAACCTTCATATTTGGAAACTGTAGGGCGAATCCTGGTACTTTTTTCCCTTCTAAACTTTTAGGTTTACATTCTCATTGCTTTCATTCTCTTGGCTTTCTCAGGGCTTTAGTTACCTGTTATATGTTTATAATGCACACAATCTTAATCCAGACTTTCTACTGAACTTCTGCCTTATATACCTGACCACGTACACGGGTTATCTGCTAGGGTGCCTTATAAGCTTCAAAAGTATATGCCCTAAGTGTCTATTCCCTTCATACATACATCTACTTCTGTCCAACTATACATCCACTACCATCCATTCTTCTTGGTGCCTTTCCTCAACCAGTTACATCGAATTGCCCAAGGCAGAAAACAAAACAAAAGCCATCTTTGATTTTCTTGCTCTTTTTCCTTCACATCTATTGAGAATGTCACCAAACCTATTACATGTAACCCGTGTATAAAACCTGCAAAATGTATCTTAAATCCATTATTCACTCATTCAGCCAATATTTTTGAGCATCATATCCCACGCAACTGGATCACACAGCAAAGTATACAACTGGGAACAAAACAAACAGCATCCCCGCTCTCGTGGACTGTGTCCTATTACAATGGAAAAATGAGAAAATGCTAAAGTAAAGACATGAATACAATCATTTTAGAAGATGTTTTCATGCAGGAAATACACTGTGTATAAGATTGAACTTCTTCAAATATCGTGGTTAAGAAAGGACTCTTTGGAACTGAGAACTGAATGCTAAAACCAAATTAGCCCCAAAAAATGTCCTGAGAAAGGACATGTCTCACATTTGCATTGTAAACTTCATTGTTTCCTTATTGTAAACTTTGTTTCCTTACAATGACTTGTGAGTGCCTGCAGGAATTGGCATCTGCCAAGCATATACCCAGTAAATGTGTCAGATGGTATGTAAAATATAATGCTAGAGCTGTAAATAAGGCAGAAAAGTTGGGTCACTGCAGTACTTACATTCTCTTAAGGAGTTAGAAATA
This sequence comes from Panthera tigris, assembly GCF_018350195.1. Lineage (NCBI taxonomy): Eukaryota > Metazoa > Chordata > Mammalia > Carnivora > Felidae > Panthera > Panthera tigris. Next base: position 84,550,575 of record NC_056671.1, on the reverse strand, counting down.
AACTATGAATGTAAAAGAAAAATGTCAGACAGTGAAAGACTCAGTGGAATCACTAGAAGGTCAAGGGAGGACTTCAGAGACATGACATTTAAAAGTGAGATCTGAATGGAAGAAGAGGTCGGTCATACAAAGGGAAATGCTTAAGTGAAGGCATTAAGGCCCACAAAAGCTTAGTGTGTTTGGATCCCAGATTGAGGCAGTTTGTCTGGAGGGTGGGGGATGGCAGGAGAGGGTGCATTTTACGTTAAAATTAAGTAACATTAAAAGAGGCAAAATACGGTTTTGAAAATATTTAGGCTTATACAAACCATAGTCAGTAGGTAATCATGGTGGGGATGTAGATTTGATTTTAAATATATCAGTAATATATTGCATATAAAACATCATAGAAATGATGGTATGTGGGTAACTTAATTTGGATCATTTTCAATCACATAACATCATGTGTATTGTCTTGTTTATATATTTTTTTTTTACAAAATATATTGTTCTACGTGTAACTGTAATTAATTAGTTTAACAAGGAAACTTGCTTATCCTCGTAGAATTTTAAAAATCTTATGCTATCAATTATTTAGCAAATATATAGCTTCCATAATTGAGCTGTGTTTTGGGTTTTTCCATAAAGAATTGCAAATTTTCCTCTCCTTCTCTTACCTAACAAAAATGCAACTATTGTGAGACAGTGTTACATTTTTGCAATTTCATCTGGAATTTGACATTTGGATGTGTTGACCTCATTAAAAAGTGCTGCTATAGTAACAGAAAAAGTAGGTATCAAGTGAGTTATTCCACACCTGGATCTTCAGAAGAGCAGATATTGGCTCAATTAGAAGAAATGGCAATGTTAAACAGCATGAAATAAATTCACCACAGGTATATTGCTGTTTACTTTCTCTAAAATGGATTCACATTCAAACAATTGGAAATGAGCCATATCACAAGTAGTTTAGAAATTAAGGAAAACCTTCATACGGTTTGTATAAACCTAAATATTTTCAAAACCGTATTTTGCCTCTTCTAATGTTACTTATTTTTTAACGTAAAATGCACATAAAGTGACGAGGCAGTTAAACACAGCTCACAAATGTCATTTATGAGGTCAAACTTTGATTCATTTATTTTTCATTTCCCAGAATTTACTGATTTATGAATATACCTTTGTTCTCTGAATTGTAGGAGTTGTAAAATGGAATAAACAAACACAGCAGGGCACTCCTGTTCTTTATAAATATGGGCACAGAGAAGGAAAGTGTCTTCAGTTTTCCAAGCTCAATTATCAGATAAGTTAAAAATACATCTTGGAGTCGAAATTAAAACAGAACTTGCCCTTTACTATCCAGGTCTCCTAAAGCGACAAAGACACATCTCATTTGCTGGGTATAAATTTTAACCAATGCAGCTACTATAATAACATTGGAATCATTGTGCTCATATATTCTAGGTGTTTGAGTTTAGTAAAATATGGGAAGGAAAAACTTTATGATTGGATTAACGTCCAGAATCTTGAGTGGCTACTTTGATTGCAAGCAAACAATTCTAAACATTATTTAGGGAAGATTTAAGCTTTCACTACTTTCACGGCTTTCAATTTAAGATTTCAATAGTTTTAGTGAAGGATGGTCCTGTCTTCTCCATCTATTTCTAAGGCTTTTGCTCCTTTACAGTGTGAGACCATTAGGAGCTATAGCTAAGGCTCTTTATAGTTCTGAAAGTGTATTCGTGTGACAAAGTTATCTTACACTGGTAAATGAAAATTTAAGAGGAATTGGCTGTTATTTGATCTTTGAAATTAATGCAAAAGCAAAAGCAAGGTGTTGCTAAGTTCTAAACAACAATTTGGTGGTTCTATGAAAAGGGAGAGGCACTTTCATAGTAGAACTTTAATTATGGATTGTTTATTGTGAGACAATTTGTTAAACTTCCGGTCAATAGCTAGAGACAGAGGAATGATACCTAAGTGAGAAGACATAAATGTCTTCAAATGAGAAAAATGCAGATTTGCAACCCATTTGGCCTCAGTGCAGACGGAAATACTGGGACTAGATGAATTTCCTGGGAATAGAGGCAAAAAAAAGAGATAATGCCTTTGGAGACCCTAAATGTTAGGAAACAAAAGAAGAAAGAGATGGTGAGAAAAGGGGATTGGAAGGGGGGGATGGGAAAATCTTAGCGATGTATAGTATATACTACTTTCAAAAAAATGAGATCATTGGGTCATAGAAACTGCCATCACAGTATTTGGGGGAAGCTAGGTTCAAAATCCTTTCCTGTCCTACTTTGGTGAATACATCATTAAAGATGATGAATTTTGTCAAACGCTTTTTGTGTTTTCACTGAGATAATCATGTGGGTTTTGTTTCTGATTTTATTAATATGGTATTTACACTGATTGATTTTCATATATGGAATCAACCTTCTGTTCCTGGGATAACTTTCACTTAGTCATGGTCTATAATCCTTTATATATATTTCTGGGTTCCATTTCTTAGTATTGAGAACTTTTGCATCAGTATTCTTTAGGAATTCTTTTCTTGTGATGGCTTTGTTTAATTTTGGTATCAAAGTAATACTGATCCGATAGTATGATTTGAGGAGGGTTCCCTAATCTTCTATTTTTGAAGAGTACATTTTCTCTAGGTTTTCTAATTTTTTGGCATAAAATGGTTCCTAGTATTCTCTTGTAATCCCTTTCTTCCCCCCGCTGTGATGTCTGTCACTATCAATCGTGTTTCTTTCATTCCCGTCTTTAGTGATTAGAGTTTTGTCTCTTTTTTTTGTGGTTAAAAAAAAAGTTTTTAAGAATGGAAAAAATCACAATGAAATAACCACTTCAGAATACTGGTATTTCCTAATAAAAGTAAAACATTCTACTACCTATGATGCTGTCTCTTCTAAATCTTTACCAAAAACAATTTTTTAAAAAGGCCCCAAACAACTTATGCCAGAGTATACATAGGATTTTAACTCATAATATCCAAACCTTGAATTAATCAGTAGTTTATTAACAAGAGAATAAACTTTTCAAATGGAGCATATTCATTTAACGAATTTCTATACAGCAACACAAAAAATGAGTAACTGATAAAGACAGCATCTTCAACATTCAAAAATACTATGTTGAGCAAAAAAGCCAATATTAATAGGTAAATACTCTAAGATTTTATTTATATAAGGCTCAAGAAAAGGAAAAGCCTATATTCATGGAAACAGAAAAAGGAGTGGTATTATAGGGTTGAGGGTTGACTGGATAATGGCAATAGGAGACATTTTGGCATAATAGAAATGCTTTATATTTGATTAGGGTGGCAGTTCATTATTAGTGTGTATATTTTTCAAAATTCATCAACATATACTTAAGATATGTGCCTTTCACTGTATATAAATTTGCTTTCTTTAATACTTAATTTAGTGTTATAATTCCCATCCTTGTTATTATATTTTACTACAATTTATATATTCCCCTAAACAATATGCGTAGCATTATTTTGCATACTTAAATACTTATATGATTCACAGCATAATACACTTATTCTTCTGTACCTTGATTTATTATATGTTGCTTTTGTGAGATTCATTATGAAATGTGTAACTGTCGCTAATACATGTATGAATTCCTCTACATGATTAAAATAACATTTATTTATTTTTCTTCTGTTTATAGTTAGTTGCATTGTTTCTTTTTTTTAATTAATGGAAACACTCCTATTAATTAAGGCCAATATTTTTCATATATGTTGAGTAATTTGGAAATGTTCTTGGACATTGAAAATATTATGTTGTAGCAACTCTATATTCAGTTATATCCCTTCAAAGACTGGTGTCTTGTTTTTAATTTAGGTGGCAATGACCTTGGTTAGATTTAGCCTTGAAACTCTGTTTTATCAGTAACAGCTTCAATTTCACTTCAATTGTTTTCATCTTTAGTTGTGCTCCTTTTAGTTTGTCCTTGGTATCCACGTTTAAAGAGTTGGCCAGAGATGTAGGCAGAATTTACACACAGGTCCGTAGATAACTCTCAAAGTCTGTCTCTGCTCTGAAAGTGACCCCATTCCATGTGAGTGGCTGTGATTGCTCCAAACATTTTCTCTCTGTTTCTTCAGGCCAGGGAGTTGGCAGGTTCCCCTTTAGTTTTTGCTGCCCCGTGCAGGTGCTGCCTGTAGCCAGCGTTCAGGCAAAAAGCTGTGAAAATGGTAAACTCACTCTGTGTCCTTTATTTCTTCCAACTATTCACTTTCTTCTAGAATTACTCTGCTTTCGTCCATTCTTCAGGTGTTTTATTTATTTTACTGAGGGTGAATAATGTTTTTCTGTGCAATCCTAATTCTGGCAGGAGCTCAGCCCTCCAAAACATGGATGGACACGTTTTAGCTTTTAATGTGTTGCTGATTGTGCCTACTTTCCATTATGTTGTCATTTCCTCGTGTGAAAATTTGAACAATTGTTTGATATTTACCTTTGTAATTATGTTAAAATGTTTTACCTTGAGATAAATCTTTTATTTGGTAATTTTACATGAAAGATATTTGATGAAATACGACTTTGCTTTTTAAAGTAAATTCGAATTTTGAGCTGACAAGATGAAAATAACAATATTGAAGAGCAATTTACAATTTTAATTGTCCCAGGATAATGAGGAAACGCAGACATGAGTTCGAAATGTAAATTCAAGTTTCTAACAAATGATGGGGAAACGTCGTCACAGCATGCTGTATAAATGAGAATTTTTCATCAGGTCAAATATTGAAATTTGAAGATAAAACAGAAATGAAACTTTACATTCAAGTGACTTCCAAAATGGTTTGGAATAGTTATGGCAGGACTTGCTGATTTTCATCAACCAAGTAACTTCTGTGTCTATCTGTCCCTAGTTCTGCAATAATAAAAATTAACGTTAAACATTAAGCTATAGTTCTGAATCCTACTTATTAAAGGAGAAGGATTGTTAGTAAAGAAATAATACTAAAGTTCAAGTGAATAAGATACTATACAAAGTTATGTGATACCTACTTACAACCGAATTTTGAGAATTGCGCATTTAGAATTGTTCTGATTACATATGAGGCCCAATTATTCTGAATTAAGCGTCAATTTGAAACTGAACTGTGACATTAGTAATTTCATTCTGACAGCAAAATGTGAATCCTCTAGATTTATCTTAACTGATTTCAAAATTTATAGAATATTAAATATGATACAAGTTTTGTCCTAAATTATTTTTCTCTAAAACCCATTCAGTGTATCACATGAAATTAATGCTGTTGATTTGAATGTTATCAAGTTTTAGATTTTGTAGCTAATCTGCAAATTAATTTTTATAGGAGCCAAAAGAGTAAGAAATTTCTATCCAATTTAGATTTGTACCTATTTATATTACCTTTTATAAATAATACTAAAATATAATTCACCACTAAGATTCTTCGTATGTCATCTTGCATTAATAATTGACACTTTTGTTTAATGGCTGCTTTTTCCCTAAACTAGGGGAAAACAGTACAGTCTGAAGCCCACCTTCAAATCCCAACCTTATCATCTACTAGCTGTATGATGCGTGCTAATTACATAAAGTCCCTGTGCTTTATCTACCTCACTTCGCAAATGTTGGATAATGGTATCACTGTCCTTGTAAGGTGTTAGGAGATTAAATGAGTGACATTTGTAAAGCCCTTAGACCAGTGCCTGACATGTGTCACATACCTTGTACACAAATCAAAGTATCACTACTAGTCAAGTAAGAGAAACAAGCCGCCTTTTAGATAATGTCTATGGAGAGGAGACACAAGAGAGGGGAAACGCAGCATAACAGAGTTCAGAGAGAAACTTCGAGACAGAAGCTTTTTATACAAACTAAAGAGCCATTAGGCCATACAGAAGATGTTAGAAGAGAACACACGGAAGGATTGAACAGTAGTTAACTTCCCTAACACCATCCGGTCCCTCTCACTCATCAGGCGTGCCTAACATGGAAAGTCAGGTGGTTGTGTTGCCAGTTCATATGCGGCGCCCATGATCTGGTTCTCCAAGGCGCTTCATCAGAGACTTTACTGTTGCCTCCATTGCCTTCCAAATCATGGGTGCCACACCAAGGCTGGTCAAGGTTTCTCATTTGCAATCTCAGAACATCCTAATACGTGGTTTAGACTGTGTTAGGGAGACACCACATCCACAAACAAGGTCGTAGGACCTGAGGGAAGGGAGATGCACAAACTCCAACTATTCTGGCCTCCATGTTTTCTCTACAGGATATCGGGATTTATGCAATTGCACCATGAGCTGAGTCTAGGAAGCAGCTGGCCCTTTCCCCTAAAGGTACATTCTTACAGTGTGGGCATAGGAAGGGAAACCAGAGAACCTCAGCTCTCTAAGTCCATATGCAGAAATGAAGATTTTAGTCTCTATAGATTAAATAATAGCAGCAGGTGGTGGGGAAAAAAATGACACCATTGGTTTGTCTTAGTAAAATATCTTCATTGAAATTTCACATTTATCCTATTGAAACACATTAAAAAATGTGTGCTTTCTAATCAACCACACTTTGGGGATGTCCGCAGTTATGGAAAAATTCTCACATTAATAGAGAAAAGGTGCTGATCAGTAAGTATGAACTGCCAACCTCAGCATCCTGGAGTCAAGTGACATACTTTAAAACTAGAAATTCCCCAAGAAGATATAGAGAATGTATTCAACTTTCTGACTTTGGAAGTACTTGTTACTGACTCTTCTTATCAGTATTCTCTATCCCTGTCCCATGACATAACATGAGTATAATTTTTCTTATAATAAAACATAACAGAAGAGAACAATATTATTATTTCATAAAAGGGATAGATATCCATAACTTATATTTATATACTTAATGTATTAGTCCAGAATGGATCCTTGCAGCAAGGAGTAGGAATGTAGTTAAGAACCCCCAAATCATTGCCCCTCTTTTTTAATAAAAGAGCCCTGGAATTTTTAGAGACGTCATGTGGGGCACACCAAACCACTTATTTCTACTTTTCTCCTAGAGGTGACTTTATGTCACACCCAAATGAAAGCAATCACTTCATTCCAAAGTTGCTGCATTTAATATCCTCAATCTGAATGAATGGTTTTTATTTAATCCAAATGGAATTTTCTATTTTAACTGAATTATATTTGTAATTACATTGAAGTTACTATTTGTTTATAATTGGGCCATAATACATGATGCAAACTAAGAGGAGATAACTAGCTGTGTTACAAACCATTAATTTTCATGGACAAAGTTGACACTCTACAGATGTAATTTGCAAGTCAAATATATGCTTTTTCCCTCTTGGATCCTTTTTTATTTACAGGAAGTCTTGGTAGAATTAATAAATAAACAGTAGCTGAAATACTTCACTTTAATTAGTATGAGGTGGCATTTGAGGAGGAATGTTTAACCAAGAGATGTGAGATGCTGTCAGACAAGGGATTAACACTAGAACAAAGATCTGAATAAATATGTGGTTTTTCAAGCTAAATTCAGTAAACACACAAGGGATCACACTTTAGATAAGACTCTCACATTTAATATGAGATGGTATATCCATGCTCTTTGAACTGTGATAAATTTCTCAGCAGGTGTCTTTGGGGACATGTGACAACAAAATATTATTCTTACCCCTGAAACTGTCAAAACCTATTATTTTCTAAGAAGCTAGACAGTTTGGGAAGTGAAACCAAAGAGACTGTTGGTTGGAATTATAACATTCTACAGGTTTTGTGTGTGTGTGTGTCTGTGTGTGTGTGTGTGTGTGTGTGTGTTTTGTTTTTTGTTTTTTGTTTTTTGTTTTTTAGTTCTAACACAAAATTAGCATCAAGGTCAGTCTTTGAAAGAATGCATAGCAGGGTAAAATGAAAAGCATTGATCTCCTCTAAGGATGAGTAAGCAAACTTTTAAACTTTTGATCTTGCTTTTTATTTTTGAATTGAATTCCAAATTTATTTTTTAAATTCCAAATTTTATAGCAACTAGTCACTTTATACATCAGAGAAATTGTTCTTATCTGTCATTTTCCCTGTATACTTTCTATCCATGCTGAAACAAAGTAAGACCACCTCATTTTTACATTTTTCCTATCACCCATTGGAGTGTGTTCATCCATAAGTCAGCTATACTTGGAGTCACATCTTTGTTCAAGGATTTGCTAGGTGCTATCTAGAATTCAAAGATAGATGAGAGGTGCTTTCTATCTTCCATGAATTTCCTATACATTTGAGGTAGCAAGACAAGTACTCAATATTGGGTTAGAAGTATTACAAAGGCATTACAAATAATGCTACACTAACTCACCAGAGGCAAATTAAAATTCTAGTTGAAGCAATCAAGGAAAGGAGATTTATTTACCAGTTATGGGGGCCATACAGCTGTCTACACCTCCATGCATCTAACATTCTTATCCACTGCATGAGCATTTAATTTCAGGTGGAACCCTACACAAATTAACAAAGAAAATATCCACAAAAATATTAAAGCTCCAATTTAGAATTCAAGTAACTTGATAATCAAACCAAAATGCCCTTCTTTCAAATCTTGCACAGCTGTGCATTGTAGATAAACATCATCTACTATAAATTTTCATTGATTTTCTTTGTTCTTGGCAAGGTCCCACGGCTCTCAAATTTTATTGAAATTATAACCAGTATTTTGACAATTATGTTGATTCAGTGTCATATTTGGTGGCACGAAGGTGAGCAGCAAATCTTCACTATTGGCCAGGACACTTCCTCAGCCTGATTTTCCAGTTCTGGTCCATGCGGAAAACCACATTTTGGCAATTTCATGTGCAAAATTTCAACTTTTGACATGGATAGAAAAAATGTAACATGTAAAACTTACTTGTAGACATGAAGCTTATTTAAACTCTAAATAAAAAGTATAGTTTTAAAAGTTTCTACTCTTAAGAAGATGCAATAGTTGGATTCATTCTTCAGAAATGTAAAGAAAAGGTGTGGAAAAGCTAACAAAAGTTATTGACCATTAAATTCTGTTAATTTGTATTTGATGATTCCTCAAATTTTTATTGTAGTTATTAATGGGGAAGATATATATTTGCAGAAATCATACTTCTTTTTGAAAATAATTCAGATAATTTTGTATTTATAGTTCAGTACAAAAAGTGAAGACTTCATTATATATCTTTTGTTTATAATAAATTATACTATATTTGGTTTCTCAATGTGCATATTTTTAACATGTTGCTTTTTAAGTTATTTTATGTCCTGTGGGGGGAAAAACAGGCATGAAAAAATATCTAGTTTTCAGATAGACATTTTTAACATTATGAAAGGAAAGAAAAATGCTAAAGTTCCCTTAATAAAGACCATGTAAGTGCCTGTCAAAATATTGCGGATACAAGGAGACAGGAGCAATTTCAAAAGTGCGGTTCCAAAGATCCTTTATATTCGTGACGCAAGTTGTTCCTTTTAATCGTTCATAAAAGAGCTTTTATAGACTCAAGTCACACAAAAACAAAACTATGAACAAAAGATTATACCAAGTTACTTAGAACTTTGTTGGTTCGTTCTTTCCAAAAGTTTCTTAGGTGCCTTAGAAGACATATAGAACCAGAAACCTAAGGAACCCAATGCTGTATTGTATAGATTTGTATTCTGTCACATGCATTTGCTCTCAGACCGAAATAATTTCCAAACCAATAACCTCTTTTGAATAACAGATGTGCTCTTGCTCTCCAGCTTTAAACAAATAATTCCCCTTTTATGAGCTCCCCTACCTCATTGGACCCTCTAGGTTCTCACTACTGTTTTCCCTTTTTTGAAGCACACATTTACTTAGAGCACCTACAAACAGTAAATTCAAAGGATAACTACACAGAACCAAGATTTGCTTTAAAATATTTGTTTTACATCATTTCATGTCATCTTACTGCATTTATACCACCCAGAAACTATCATACCATGTGACTTCGGGAATCTGTTCTGTGTGCTGTAACAGGATACTTTTAGTTATAAGTAGAAGAAAAGAGAATCACACTTGCTCAGGAGATAGGAATATTTATTACCTCTTGCATCAGGAAGTTTACTAATAAGGTAGACTCTGGGTATAGGAAGTGTCTGTGAACAAGAGGCGGTCTGCTTAATAACACTGATCTTTTAATAAATAATCAATTATCGATGATACTGATGATACATTTGTTAGAATAAAGTTAAAAAATGAGTTCTAAATTTGAAATGACTCTCCAGTGAGATAACAGTTTTAAAAACTCTGCAATTAGAAGTTATTTCACAAAGTCAGGTTTAGTGGCAGAAATGATGCAATGTGTATTTGTGTGTGTGTGTGTGTGTGTGTGTGTGTGTGTGTCCATGTACTTTTATATATACTGATTCATCAATGCAGACTCCGTAGTCTCTTGCTCTGTAAGTATATGGGCAACATCTCTATACAAATATATTCATTAATCTGTTACTACAAAATGAGCAAATCCAAAGACCATTCATCTTTGTTAAATGTTTTGATCTTCATCTGATATGAGAATATGTGCTCTTTTTTATGTTTATTAATTTTGACAGAGTGTGTGCATGTCCAAACAGGCAAGGAGCAGATAGAGGGAGAGAATCCCACACTGTCAGTGTGGAGCCTGACCCGGGGCTCAATCCCATGAAACGTGAGATCATGACCTGAGCCGAAATCAAGAGTTGGACGCCTAGCGGACTGAGCCGACCAGGTGCCCTGGAATATGTGCCCATAATTCCACCTGGATTGACAAACACCAGGGAAGACCTTATATGACTATTATTTTCAAAGACATACATAGTTTTTTTTGTAATGTAGGTCTCCCAAGTAATAAATGTCACCCAATTTTTTTTAACGAGAAGGAAAAGTAATTTTCAAAATTTTATGTGGATTTTTTTTAGTGTACCATATTCATTACTGTGTTTTCCATAGGACTATGCTTCAGCTGCTAAAATATGAATTAGGAATTTTTCTTTTGTTTGTTTTTTGAACTTGCCTGTCAGCTTGTTAGTACCAGGAGTTCAGGTGGGACGTCAGTGAAAACAATTAATCTGAAATTTCAGTTAAGCACTTCCATAGTACAGACCATTTAATACAAAGCATGTGCTAAGAAGTATGGGGGTGAATGATTCTTGCCAAGGAATTTACAACCATTACAGGAGTGTTCGAATGTTCCACTAGTGTAGCATCTGACAAACGAGTTAAATTGTAGAGTCAGTGTGCAAGTTGAAAGTACACAAGGGTAGAATCACTCCCGAAAAAAATATCAAAATTGTATACACCTAAATTCAAAGCAATGCTTTAGCATGGGAACAAGTAACTATTTCTCTGATTGAATCACTCTCATAGTAATGAATTTCTGCTATAATAAGCATTCTAGAAATAAAAATATTCCAAAAAGCAGACACTTGCTATCCCTCTCATATACTAGTTGGGCTTATACTCACTCATTGGCCTATTTAAATAATCATCTGCCCCTCCAGTTTCTCTGTATTGTCTTTCTTTTTTTAAATTTGTTTGTTTGTATCTGTTTCTGTCTTTCTATTTTGCTCACTGTTATGCTCTGTCTTTTTCTAGCTGCCAATATTTGAATACTTAGTGCATAGTTCATATGGTCACACAGCAAAGAAATGACCATTCGCTTTTGTTTTTTTTTGTTGTTTTTTTTGGGAGTTTATTTATTTATGGTGAGAGAGACAGTGAGAGGGAGAGAGGGGCAGAGAGAGAAGGAGAGAGAGAATCCCAAGCACTGCACTGACAGTGCAGGGCCCGAGGTGGGGCTTGAAATCATGAACTGTGAGATCATGACCCGAGCTGAAATCAAGAGTTGGACACTTAGCCAACTGAGCCACTCAGGTGCCCCATGACCATTTTCTCTTTACAAGATTGCTTCACGTGGGCATACCTGTGTTCCACAACATCACATGAGATTCAAGAGAGAAACAGGTAACCTCCAGTGAGGTAGGGAGTAGGAGGAACTAGCATGGCAAAATGGCATTGAGATTAGCCTCTTAGACATGGATAGGATTCTATGTGGTACAGGTAAAGAAGGATGTAACATTTCAGGTGATGGAATTGCCCAAAGACACAGAATAGAAGATTAGGGCATATCTCTGGTATAACATAAAACTGGAAAGACATTTGGAAGCATATGAAGAATGGATTTAAATGCCAGAATAGAGACCACACTAAAGTAAAGCTCAGTGGAAACTGAAAAATATCTTAAAAAACAACAACAACAAAATTGTGTCCTGATATAACTGGAACTCTGTTTCAAAAAGAATAATCTCAGCCATTTATGGAACTTGCAGCTATAGAAACAGAGATAATACAATGAACATGGTAACAGGAGAGAAAAAAATGATCAAAGATGACTTTGAATTTTTTGACTTTATCTTACACAGAGAATGATTGTGCTATCTAAAGAGTTAGGATATTCAGGGAACTTTAAATGCCCTAAATCATAAAATAGTCACTATTTTTGCTTATAGTGTTTTTCTCCTTTGGTTATTTTTTTCTATTTAATTCTTAGTCCAACTCAGTTCTGTTGGATTGTGAAACAAGATCTAATTTGATATGTATTTTTATTAGCCAATTTTTCCTGTAATATTATTGAAAAGTTAACCTCTTTTCTAGTGGTTGGAATCATGTAGCTTTATTATATACTGTACATTGACTATTATATATATATTGTAGAATTACTGCTTATTATTATACACAATATCTACCATTATAGGGGTACCTGGGTGGCTCGGTCAGTTAAGCATCTGACTTCAGCTCAGGTCATGATCTTGTGGTCTGTGAGTTCAAGCCCCACGTTGGGCTCTGTGTTGACAGCTCAGAACCTGGAGCCTGCTTCAGTTTCTGTGGCTCTGTCTCTCCAAGCCCCTTCTCCACTTACTTCCTGTCTCTCTCTCTCTCAAAAATAGACATTAAAAAAATATCTACTATGGTACATGACATTTAATACCGTACTCTGTCTCTCCATCTACCTAACCCTAAAAATGAATGTTTCTTTTTCAGAGCTCCTCTGTTATATTTGCTTATTTTTATTTTTTTAAGTTTATTTATTTATTTTGAGGGAGGGAGAGAGAGAGAGAGAGAGAGAGAGAGAGTGGAGGAAGGGTACAGAGAGGTAGAGAAAGAATCCCAAGCATTATCCATGCTGTTAGCACAGAGAGCAACTTAGGGCTCGATCCCATGAACTGTGAAATCATGACCTGAGCCATATCAAGAGTCAGACACTCAACCAACTAAACCACCCAGACACCCCTATATTTGTTTATTTTTAAATAAAACATTTGATTTTCATTATTTTCTCTTCACTAAAAACCTTTCAGGCCACACTATGAAATGGTACTTGTGTTATTATTGACATCATCTCCTCCATATTATTAGCTTCAACATCTTCAAAGAAGTAGAGGTGTCTGTGACGAAAAAAAGGGGGTGGGGATTAGAAACCGAGAGAAGCCCATATATCCAAGGAAAAGTTAGAAATGGTGAGATAGTTAAAGAAGTCACTTCAATACCAGTTATAAATTTGGTCCCGCATGGGTGCCCAAGCTATCATCCATACAATGATTTTTAAGTGTATAAAAATGAGGAAAAATATGAAAGTGGGGTTAGTTTGGGGAAACTCCACTGTATTAATGTAGTATGATATTTTGAAGGACCATACAAGTTCCTTGTGCGGGGGTGGAGAGACACTATCATCCTGACATGGTGTTAGACATCATGCTGGAACAGCACAAAATATTGGACATCTTCAAAGCTCTGAAAAAATTAAGAGAGGTAGGAAATTGGTAATGAAGCTAAGTTAAATATCAATTCCATGTTGTACAAAATCAAATAAACGATTTATGTTCAGGATTGATGGGGCCCATGAGATTGAAGCCCCATGTAAGTCTACATAGTTAGAAATCACAAGTGAAACAGCTACTGATTAATTTTCTTTCTCTCCCCATCAAAACATTTAGGCAACTGCTATGGGCTAAATGCTTGTATCTCCCCCAATTCACATGTTGGAATCTAATCTCCAATATGATGGTACTTGGAGATGAGGTCTTTGAGAGGTAATTAGATCATGGTGGTGGGGTCCTCAAAATGGGATTAGTGCACTTTTAAGAAAAGATATCAGAGGGTGTGTTCTGTTTCTCTTTCTGTTCTCTGCTTGTGAACATACAACAAGATGATGCCCATGTGTAAATCAGGAGAAAGGCTGTCACCAGACACCAGATCTGCCAGCACCTTGATCTTGCACTTTCAATCTCTGAAATTGTGATCAATAAATATTTGTTGTTTAAGCAGCCCATAGCATTGGACTATGTCCAATAGTATTTGACAAAGCAGCCTGACCTGACTAGGACAGGCAACTCTTCATTTGTTGAGTCATTGCATTTTTCATTGTTTTATTTTACTTTATTAAGTGTTATGTACATGTTTTTTAAAGTAGGCTCCACACCTGGCGTGGAGCCCAAACCAGGGCTGGAATTCCTGACCATGAGATCAAGACCTGACCTGACATCAAGAATTGGACTCTTGGGGTGCCTGGGTGGCTCAGTTGGTCATGCATTCGACTTTGGCTCAGGGCAAGATCTCATGGTTTGTGGGTTTGAGCCCCATGTCGGGCTCTGTGCTGATGGCTCAGAGCCTGGAGCCTGCTTCAGATTCTGTGTCTCCCTCTCCCTCTGACCCTCCCCCGCTCATGCTCTGTCTCTGTCTCTCTCTCTGTCTCAAAAATAAATAAAGATGAGGGGCGCCTGGGTGGCTCAGTCGGTTAAGCATCCGACTTCGGCCCAGGTCATGATCTCGCGGTTTGTGAGTTCGAGCCCCGCATCAGGCTCTGTGCTGATAGCTTAGAGCCTGGAGCCTGCTTCGGAGTCTGTGTCTCCCTCTCTCTCTCTCTGCCCCTCCCCAGTTCATGCTCGCTCTCTGTCCCTGTTAAAAATAAATAAACTTAAAAAAAATTTAAAGAAAGAAAGAAAGAAAGAAAGAAAGAAAGAAAGAAAGAAAGAAAGAAAGAAAGAAAGATGAAAAAAAAAATTGGACTCTTAACTGACAGAGCCACCCAGGTGCCCCAAGTGTTATGTATATTTTTAAGCATACTTTTAACTTACCATTTTCTTATTTACCTTATAGTATACTTTTTGCTGTAGTGTAGAAGCGTATTTGGTTAACATCCCTACGTATGTATGTTTTAAGTGCCGCAAATAAATATATTTACTAACAAACTTGTAAGTGCTAAATAACTGAGTACATGTATTTCTAATGATTTACATTTTGCAAAATAAATTGATGGATTATATAGAAGTTTAAGTATTTTAGTGATATGGGAAGATTTTTGTTGAAATTAAAGGCAGGCTGGGAATGTGTTATTATTTTCTCACTGAAAGTATAGGCTCCTACTACACAAAAATCCACTAACTTTTTTTTTTTTTTTTTTTGGCTGTGTTATACTCAGATAATAAAGTGCTTCTATATTGTTACTACAACAATTACTGGTACTATTACTACTCATTTGGTACTTCTTTTCCTACGTTTCCTTTTCTTACTACTTCTATTACTGATAAACATACTACTACCCTACTTGAAGCAAGTAAAATAGTAATCTCCCCTGGAGGCAATTAGAAATTAACAGTGATTGGTCCACAGTTGAAAATACATATTTGAGTATGTTGCATATATTTGCACATATAATTTAAGAAATATATTTTATTTTCATTTCCTAACTGGGTGCACAACTTATTTTTAAACTGTACTATTTTCAAGAATGTTGATGTGTAGCGAAATTTATTCAAACAAATACAAAAATTGCTGGCTTGTATTCATCCCTAAACATGCCTTATTTACTAGGAACTTCACACCAAAACATGGGAAAATAATATAAAAGTTTATTCATTTTTGTTCTCTAACACCTTTCATAAAAGATCATGGGTCATAATGAAATACTTGTAGTTACTGAAAACTTGACATTTATGTCTATTTATCTACTATCTCCTTTCTTTTGCCATGCCTTTGAGCTTTATTGAGAAGAAGTATATGCTTGTGAGAACAAGAGGGAAAAAATGGCATTTTTCCTGTGATAGAAGTGTGGTATTCGCATGTAGTATTTACTTTCCAGTTAGTGTTTAGGCCTTTGCCCTTGGTTTTAGGCCAAGGTGAAGGAAGGGGAGCAAACTGTTGGGTCTCTAGTTGTTACACCTTATCCTTAGCCAAGCAATATGAAGATAATGAGGAAAACTGACAAACTCATGTGGCTTGGGGTCTTAGAAATACAGTGATAACCCTCTCCATTCTTTTATTTTGATTTAGTGAGGAGCAGACAGCTTGACATGACTCTATTTTCCACTATTTTAAAAAAGAGTATATTTTATTTAATCTATATGAACAATATGTTTGCTCTTAAATGCAGAAAAAATTAAGACTTTGTCTTCATTTCCTTCTTAAAATAAATGTATAAAATGTATGAATAAATAAAATATACTTTACTGAGATGAGTGGTTTGAAAAAAAAGACAAAAGCAGTTTTGAAAGAGAACGTCTTCTGGACAAAATGTTCCTGAAGGTTGTGTATATTCTGTCAGAGGAATGCAGGAACATTATTCCCTATTGAGATGTATAGAGTTAGTAATAACCTCCAAATTATCTTCAAACTCTTAAATGATACTAAAGCTGCTATATTTTTATCTTGAAAATGCAAGTCTCTTTGTAACGGGTTTTCCCCCGTCTAACCATTGCCTATCAAGAATTGTGTTTGTTTTCTAAAAGAGTGAGCATGCCTGCAAAGAATAGATTATTATTTTGCCTCATGAAAATCAATTAAGGATTTTGTCTGAAGCTTTATCAAACACAGCAGAATGTATACACCCTGGAGAGTGTATACATATCAGGATTGTTCCTGGGGCACCATTTGCATATACATCCCATACTATCTGGAGACATGGATGAAATGTAACAGACTTTGGGCTCTTGCCAAGCCCCGTAGGATCCATAGAGCAGGCTTTACAAAGAAGGCATGTGGACTCCATCCTGCGGAAATGTGGCCAGGCCCTCCTGAGAAGCCTGGAGTTTCACTGTGAGGCCGGGGATCCTTAATGGACCTCTTCTGTATCTCAGGACGGAGCAGAAAGTTTATGAGCAGCACTTAGGAGCGTAGGGAATTACACAGGTGTGTGGCCTTGCTCTACAATTAAATTCTAGAAGAAAATACTTGCTGGCCCCTGAATACCTGATGCCTTTCTTACTAAAGTTTTGTAAATGCTGGCTCCTTTGCTTGGGATGCATATTAAACTTCTCACTTGGCACTTTTCAGCACTTGACTTGGACATTCTCTTTTCTAGAGGGTCTACCTAATTTGTCTTTTGTTTTATAAGCATTACTTTTTATAAAAGTTAATATTGTCCAAAAGGCATGGAACATGAGGTCCTGCAAAATGGATCGAAAGCTGCTTTTTCCACTGCATCCCCCGGCTCCCCTCTGCTTTGGTTGCCCTTAGCAACACACTCTTACCTCATCACTCAGTGTAGATTAGCTTTACCATTCTCCGTGCCCCTGTGTAGTCCTGCTTGCTTGATCTATTCTTGCTGGTACACTGTGTTTGATCTAAAATAATGCTTATAATTATGGTCCAAAGAACTCTTTTGAGAGGCCGGAGTTGCTAACTGATTTTTCCTAAATAATGTGATGTTAGAATCAGATATCATCTGAAGGATGTTTTACTTTTTTCTTGATTTAGAAGTTCAGCCTACAGTTGTTGGTACAGGGGGCCAAATAGGTATTTATATGTGTTAGGTACATTTGCATGTATAATTTAAAAAGGAATTAGTAGTTCCTGCCCAACATCCTGATGACTCTGTAATTTCTAGTTAAGAACTTGACTCTTATTATGTAAATAACATGAAACCAGATTTATATTCTCTCCATGTATAAAAAAACCAAACAGGGGCGCCTGGGTGGCTCAGTGGTTAAGCGTCCGACTTCAGCTCAGGTCACGATCTCGCGGTCCGTGAGTTCGAGCCCCGCGTCGGGCTCTGGGCTGATGGCTCAGAGCCTGGAGCCTGCTTCCGATTCTGTGTCTCCCTCTCTCTCTGCTCCTCCCCCGTTCATGCTCTGTCTCTCTCTGTCTCAAAAATAAATAAACGTTAAAAAAAAAATTAAACAAACAAACAAACAAACATGCTTTTAATCTATGAGAAAACCAAAGTTGAAAGGAAAATATCTTAGTCACATTGGTTTATTTTCTGATGTCATTTAAAACAATGTATTTAACCAAATTTAATCTTGTTTTTGTTTATGCAATATAATGTTTTTTTGGTATGTGATCTATTTGTTATATGCGATATAAGTGCTAAAATTGTAATTTTCTTCCTATTTATTTTGTTTTTGTAGTGTTATTTTTAATGTCTTCTTAAAATCTAGAGGTGAGAAAGGGGAGTTGTAGCTTATCGTCAGAACAAATTTATGAACCAAACAGACGTGCCCCTGCACACACAGAGCTTAAGATCTAGTGCCATACGTAAAGGAGTAAACATACATCAATCATACGTTGCTCTGTGATCCGAGAGGAATGGGACATACCACTTTATTTTAGAGTGTACAAAAAAATCAGGTCCCAATTATTTGACAGATTTCTTTTTCTTCCCAGTCCCTACTGTCTCTGTCTCTTTCATTAGATTGTACAAAAACTCTGAGGCCATTCATTACAGTGTCAATTTAAGGAATTTCTGGTCCTTATACCACGGTGGTTTCCATTTACCCCTCCGTCAGAAATGCTGAGAACCAGTCCCTCATCTTCTGCTGGCAGTGATGATACAGGGGACACCGTCCTCTGCTGAGTGGTCTAAACCTCTTCCATTACTGCTGCTAAGGCTCTGGCAGGAGCCCAGGGTTAGCCACCAGGTTCTGTATGGGGTGGGGTTCCAGCCTGTGCTGCTGTGAAGGCCTGTGCGTCCCCTTCTCCCACTATCTCCTGACCCGTCTTTTAGCCTCAAAGTCCAATGGTTCTAGTTTTTTTGTCCCTGCTGAGATGACTCCGTTGCATCCTTCATTAGGGACCATCAATTTCACCCCAGCCCCACTCATTGCCAACAAATGCCATGGTGTGGGTTGTCTTTAGGGAGGTTATTGAAACACATGGTGAGATCTGTGGATTTCTTGTAGCAGGAAGACCTCCACTCAAGAATGCAAAGGAGAGGGGCACCTGGGTGGCTGTTGGTTAAGCATCCAACTTTGGCTCAGGTCATGATGTCAAGGTTCTTGAGATCAAGCGCCGAGTGGGGCTCTGTGCTGACAGCTGGGAGCCTGGAGCCTGCTTTGCATTCTGTCTCCCTCTCTCTCTGCCCTTCCCCTGTTCATTCTCTCTCTCTCTCTCTCTCTCTCTCTCTCTCTCTCTCTCTCTTTCTCTCCCTCCCTCCCTCTCTCCCTCCCTCTCCCTCCCTCTCCCTCCCTCCCTCCCTCTCTCTCTCTCTCTCTCTCTCTCTCAAAAATAAATAAACATTTTAAAAAAAGAATGCATAGGAGAAAATTACGTTTTCAATACTTTAACTACTGAACCTGCTCCTGTCAAATGACAAAGCATAGGATAATTTCCACATTACATTAATGGGCAATTAAAATAGTTCAACATGTCATGGAGTTCATAGAAACCCAGATACAACTAGGGGCTTCAGGAAACTTGGCTTTTTGGAATGGCAGCTTTATTTGATATTTGAAATGTTGTTTGATGAGTTGTTTTTAAGGTAGATTAAGGAATGAGCATTTGATGACACATCGAATGTCCTGATTTGTAGAGTGAGGTGGGGAAAAAAAAAGTGAAATGAATATATTAATCTTGCTTTGTGTACCCTATTGGTAGTTATAAAACACTTGAACTCTGAAGTGATAAGAAGGTGTAAAATTTATGAAATGGGATTGCATCTTACTTATTTACTTAGCATGCGTTAAGTCCTTTCTAATAGCTAAAGTCTTTAAAGCCAGCCAGCGTAGTTGTTCAGGTTCCCACTCACCCTTTGGTGATGAGGGTGTGAGAGGCTATGTTTTTCCACCATTGTGTTTGACTTGAGTAGGGAAATTATTGCTAAACAAGTTGTTTTCCTAGACTATTCTTTCCCCATCCCTTGGCTGGCGAAAGTTGTCTTCTCTTGGGCTGTTGCTTTATCAGTTGCCAGCTTCTCCAGCACCCTGCCCAGGATATAAAAGAGGCTAAAATAAAACCCGGGAACTCACGATTGTGGTGTTCCCTGGGTCTGGGTGTACCTAGCCAGTCTGTCTTCCCTCTACCTTTCTGAATTTTTCATGTGAGTTCCAACATTTTTAGCTGTACCTGGTGGGAGGAAAGTGAAAGACTGTGTGTAGATTATCTTGCCTGGATCAAAACATCCTTTTTTATATCTTGTGTCTGCATAAATTAAAATATATTTTACTTATTGCCATTTTGTGAGAACTATGTCAACGCAAATGCACCACATTTTAATCAGTTCTGCAGTGAGTATTGTTGGGGTGACCAGTTGAGAACTCATTGATTTCTCATCTATGTCCTGTGTTCTTCCTAGATAGAGCTTGTGCTACGTTCTTTCCTGTTGCTGTAGGAGTTAAATGGTTAGTTATGAGACTCAAAGCAACAGCAGGACGTGTGCACTTATCTTTTCTTGACATTTTCACTGTCAATCAGGGGCTCTGGGGAAAAACCTCATGAGTGAAATTTATTTGATTTTCTTTATCATGCAGTAATACTGGAGATAAAAAACTTAATCTGAGCAATGGTATGAAATCACTGCTTTAAACTTTTAATGTGCATTTCTTCCAGGCAGCGTTTTCATGGATTATTCTCTAAGGTTTACTGTTACAGAGAAATGTCTTATGTGAATCAATGAAAAAAAAACCAAACTAATATATAGATATATTGGTAAATGTTGAATGAAACCACACTAGCTATGTTTCCCTTCAGTTTTGAAAATTGTACCCATGGGTTTTATTGGTTTTAAAATTCATCTTTATGGCTGTAGAGGTTAGTTCATTTTATACCTTCTTTTTCTGCAGGAGAAATAAAATCATGTGTGCCTACATTAAATTTTTGTACTATTCTCTGGTTTCTTTCATAATTCAACAGAGAAAGACTTATCAGTTTATCATTTATAATATCTCAGTTTTTGTGGTTTCATCTATTTTGAAATGTTTCTATGTATAATTCACTGTGGGTAATTTGAAGTACATATTCTGTAAGTAGAAAAAAAACCCTGTTTTTCTTTTCTAAAGATGCCATTTAAAATAAAAAGATTCTTCTTTTTATTTTAATCGGATTGCTTTTTCACATCATCTACCTCATCTTGGAACAAAGAACCACAAATGACAGAAAACTGTTTATTCCCACGATATACAAGAATAAGAAAAAAGCACTGAATGTGATCTTCTTGTCAAACTCATTTGCTCCCTTTCTGGGATTAAAAAAAAGTAACAACAAACCCATTTTAGAGAGTAAAAGTCACATTTTTATATTTGGCTCATAAGAAAGCTTTAATGATTCCTGTGCTTTTCATAAAATGTTCTAAATGTCATTTGTAACATTCATCTGGAAACAATTTAATTCAATCACTGATGATTTTAACATTTAAATATTAATCTGGGTTTATCTCTGGAGGTAAATCACGTACTTTATATAGTTACATAACATTAGGAAACATAAGGTCTTTACATGTATTATTTATATTACACAATTCTGAGGTAAATCCATGAAACTGAATTTGAGCTCAATGCTCTTTGCCTGAAAGCAGTGATTCTCAAGGAGAACGTAGGCTAATTATTTTCTCTCCAGGAACATTTGGCAATGAGTGTTAGGTAAATGCGCAGAGACTTTTTTTTTGTCACTACAAGGCGTGCTCCAGGCATCTAGAAGGCAGAGACTAGGGATACTGCTAAACATACTAGCATATACATAGGACGCATCCCACACCAAAGAATTATCTGGTGCAAAATGTCAGTGGTGCTGTTGTTGAGAAACCATGGCCTCAAAGGAGTAATTCCAGAGTCTGGTAATTTATGGATTGTTGGAGCCTGAAAGAATAAATAAGTTCCATGCCAAGAATTTTATTTTCTGTGTTAATAAATGCATAATATAATATATTTCACGTTATAGAGGTTTTTAAACATTGCAGTAGCAATTATTTCCCTCTGATGGACTTTCTAATTGTTTGCTTTGTTTCTCCATGCTTTTGAGCAAATACGCTCTGTAACAAAACCTCTCCTGCTTTACTCTTGATGAAATAGACAGAAATGAAGATAATCCTCCATTTGTGGCTTTGCAAATTATTATGTATCCCTCATGTCCAGGCGGCAGATAAACTGGAGGTAAGATTTAGGTCACATTCATTTTAATCTGCATTGTGCTGGATGAAAACCCTCACCTTTTCATTCAGGCATGTGGCTATCCATAGTTCCCCACACCCTTCTGGAAACCTCCCCAGTATATGGTGGTGAGTTCTCAGGAGAAGCTTGCTCTGTGGCCACACTGCTTCTCGGGTCCCTCCCACCGGTGCAGGGAAGGTCAACATAAGCCTGATTGCTCCACACATCCCTGCCTCTACCAAGGGGCAAATTCTTGCCAGTTTCCCCAAGGGGTAATTCTTGCCATTTTCAATCTCTTTGTTGCCATGATTATTTCTTGCAAAGGAAAAATCACTACAATTCTTGCCCCAGGATAGTTGCTCTGAGGAGGTTTCCCAGAATGAGGTTTTTGCCTCTTAACTTCCAACTAAAGAGAGGTGCCTTTGCATTTCACACAGACATTCCCCGCCCCCTCCCCTGCCCCAGTGGGTGTCTACAGAATATCCTGAGGACTGGATCAAAGTTCAGGGGCTAGGAAGCACCAAACGACCACTCTCCTCCAACACTTAGGCTCTGTTGCTGAGTCTGGTTTGCCTGGCAACACTTCTTTTTCTTGGGTGAATTCTGCCTCAGGGGCTCTGGCATCCTGCCCTGTGTGAACATACCCACTGGGATTCCATCCTGCTATCCTACACATTCTTCCATATATGTTTAAATCTAAGTGTGGGAAAGGTCCCATTGCTCCCGCCCCACAGGAGGCTCCTAAGCAGAGGCAAAATGTTTCTTAGGGTTGGCCGTCTTATAATGCATCCTGACAAATGTGATCCAATCTTATCCTAACCCAGTCAAGCCAGTCAAGGCCCCAATACATCTTTAATCAGCAAAATAAAAATGAAAAAAAAACTATTACAACAACACACACACACACACGCATATATATTTTACCTGACCCACAATTGGCAATCACAAGGCAGGGCTTAACAGAGTAAGAAGTGAGCATGGTAGTTAATTTTAGGTGCCAACTGAATTGGAGTAGGGGAGGCCCAGATAGCTGGTCAAGCATTATTTCTGGGTGTGTCTGTGAGTGTGTTTCCTGATGAGGTTAGCATTTGGATTAGTGGACTCAGTGGATTGTCCTCCCCAATGAGAGTGGGCATCATCCAATCCACTGAGGATCTGAGTAGAACAAAATGATAGATGGGTGCCATCTTTTTCTCTCTGCCTGACCGTAGGAACTGGGACATTTCATCTCATCTTCTGCCCCCAAACTGGGATTTGCATCATTGGTTTCCATGTTCTCAGGCCTTCAGACTGACTGAATCACTCCACTGACTTTCCTGGGTCTCTGGTTTGCAAACGCTGGACTGTGGAACTTCCTAGCCTCCATAATCACATGAGCCAATTTTTCATAATATACTTCCTTTATATCTTGTTGGTTCTGTTTCTCTGAAGAACCTGACTAGTACAGTGAGAGAGAGTTCAAAGGCTTTTTGAGGAGTCAGCCAGTATATTTTTAGGACTTGAAATGGTCTGATACCTCAGGAGACAGACATGGCAGGCTCAAAAATATTGGTACAATTAGTTATTATATTTAGGTCTATCTCCTATCTAATTATCAGTGTATCTAAGCATTTATTCTTTATATTAATGAGTACTTCACTTAAAACAGTGAGCCTGGCTAGATACAACTGACAGGTTCTTGAGAGAAATCCTATATCTAATTCCTCGGGGAACCCAGAACTTGTGGAAACAGCAGCAGCGAAAAGAAGTAAATTCCTTGGAGTTTATGATAAAGAAGATGCAAAAAAGACTTTGAGCGGTCCTTGATATATTCTGACCAGGAGTTACAGATCAGCATTATTATAAGCCCTCTAATGATTATTGTTCTATGGCAGCAATGCTACATGAATGTGTGCTGTTTCATAATCACCAAGAAATCTCGGAAGAATGTGGTCCTTGAGGTCTAGTAAGAAGTTAAATCTGGACACGGTTTAATTGACAAGATTGGGGAATTAAAAGGCTTAGTATCTCACGGTAGGCTGAAGAATAGTCCCCTAAAGATTCTCACATTCTAATCCCTGGAACCTGTTAACGATAGCTTCTATGGCAAAAGGGGCTCTGGAGACATGGTGAGGTTGAGGAGCTTGAGATAGGGAGGTCTTCCTGGATTGTCCCAGCAGGCGTGAGGCAATCGAAAGAGCCTCTACAAAGAGGAAGCCACAGATCAGAGTCAATGTTGAGTGATATTATGAAGGAAGCAAGATGTTGGAGTGATGTGAGAAAGGGGCCATGAGCTCAGGGATGCAGGCATCTCTAGAAGATACGAAAGGCAAGGAAAGGGATCCTCCCCTAGAACCTCCAGAAGGAGCGAACCCTGCCCACACCTTTACTTTAACCCAGTGCGACGGATTTTAAGCTTCCAATCTCTGTAAGTCTAAAATGAATAATTTGGATTATTTTAAACTAATAAGTCTGCTATTTTATTGTAGCAGAGATAAGTTACAGTAAAACCCTGATTTGCGAACATAATTCACTCTGGAAACATGCATGTAATCCAAAGCACTTGTCTATCAAAAGGAATTCCCCATAAAAAATAATGGAAACTCAGATGATTCGTTCTACAACCCAAAAATATTCATATAAAAATAATTACAATACTGTAATATAATACAAAATAACAATGAAAATACAAAAGAAAAAGAAAAATAAACAAAGTAACCTGCACTTCCCTTTGAAAACCTTCATGGCTGGTGTGAGGGAGACAAGAGAGGAAAGCTATTGTGTAGGACAACTTTCACTATCGCTAAAGCAATCACTGCTATCTCTGGCTCAATGGAATCTTTTTCTGCATGGGGGCCATTGTATACACTCACATGAATATTGACTACAGTACAGTTTTAAGAAACTCTAGTCATATACTGTATTTAATGTAACTGGCAATAACGCAGCAGAGGAAAGGGTGTCTATCTGCAGGCATTCTGACGTAGAAGCAAACAAAGCATTCCTAAGTTCACTCTTGTATGGAAATACAAAGCAGTGTCCATAGGTGCTTTGAAGTAACAAAAAATACACTAGTGCCAGTTGTGGGCAGCTTCCAACGTTGTGAAAAGTCACTGATATCTGCCAAACACTGTGATCTGAAATCGAGCATCCAAGCATGGGAGATGATCACCCACAATCCTGCAGAGAGACAGAGAGAGAGAAAGAACCGTTAGGTCAGTTGTGATCATGTGACTTTCAGCATCACATATTACTCATATTGCAAGATAGCTCGTTTATCAAGTTAAAATATATTACAAATGTTTGCTTATCTTGTGGAATGCTCCCAGAACAAGTAACTCACAGTCCAAGGTGTGCTGTATTACAAACCCATTTGAGTCTCCCACAGTCTGCATAGCCTCACCCTCTGGAGGCCAAATCTTCCAGCCTCCCACCAAGCTTATCTCTTACGATAAACCGGGCAACGGGAAAACTATGGGTGCTCGCTGACCTTTTGGCTTTCACCTGTGCCCTGGGGTTGCTCTGTGGAAAGGTATTATTTGAATATTTCACAGCTAATTTTAAATTCTCATGTATAGGATTATGTATCTTGAGGCTATTTTGCTAATTGTTTTGGTGACCATTTCTGTATAGACACCGGTCTTTCCTCTTGACCCTTAAGAAACATTCATGGGACCAAATACTCATGATTTTGAATTCTGTATCTGCCATTGATCTTAAATGGCTGACTTAACATCACTGACCCTCAGTTTTCCTATGCATAAGATAACCATCTTCAAAGCTTTCTCTCCTAATGATGCTTTAGGGATTGAATGAGGGATCTGGGCTCCAGAAGTAAACTCCCTGCTTTCAGATTCAATCTCTTCTTCATTCCTACCTCAAAAGGTTGTTGCAAAGCTATTGTGAACTGATGCACTCAGATTGCCTGACACGTTTCTAGTAGGAGAGCAAATATTAGCCATTACCATTTCTACAGCTACACTAAGAGCATTTTTTTTTTTTTTGGTCAGAAGTAGAAAGATAAAGGCCAAAGAATCTTAAAAGTGATTCCATTCAGACGACTTGAAATGTCAGATCAAAGGCCTTTACACACATGAGTGAAGTAGACATCTCAAGGATATATGTGTGCAGAACTTTGAACTGATAGTTCTGTAGATAGACTCTGTAACACAGTCTTTAAAGTTTGAAGGATGGGGCACCTGGGTGGCTCAGTCGGTTAAACATTTGACTTTGGCTCAGGTCATGATCTCATGGCTGGTGGGATTTTTTGTTTTTAATTTTATTTAAAGTTTATTTATTTTTGAGAGAGAGGGAGAGGGAGAGAGAGAGAGAGAGACAGAGTGAGAGAGGGAGGGACAGAATCCAAGGCAGCTCCAGGCTCTGAGCTGTCAGCACAGAGCCTGAAGTGGGGCTTGAACTCACAAACTGCAAGATCATGACCTGAGCCGAGGTCAGATGCTCAACCAACTGAGCCACCCAGGTGCCCCTCATGGCTGGTGGGTTTGAGCCCCGCGACGGGCTCTGTGCTGACAGCTCAAAGCATGGAGACTCCTTCGGATTCTCTCTCTCTCTCTCTCTCTGCCCTTCCCTGCTTGTGCTCTGTCTCTGTCTCTTTCTCCCTCAAAAATAAATAAACATTAAAAAAATTAAAGTCTGAAGAATGGGAAGGTGTTGAAATGGACAATTCTACATTTTGACTGGTTCTTCCTATTTGCTTATTATATGTTTCATTATGAATGTATTTTATTCAGAAAACCATTCTATGATATTTTTAAGCAATGGCTTTATCTCCTCTATTTGTGCTTCATGGTTTAACCTTTTCATTATTTAAACTTCTTTCAATGTGGTAACATTACTAACTGACTACTGATCTTCAATGTTGAATAATTTGTCTTTCCTGACACCTTAGGTAAAGTTTGGTCCCCATTTCATATGTTCTCATGGCGGGATGGTGCCATTTGTCACAGCTAGGACTTTGCATTTACTTGTGTGATTGTGGAATAACACGGGATTGCTCTCTGAACTGGAAGCTATCATTGCAGTGACTTTGTATATTCTCATTACTGAGTCCCAGCCAGCACTGAGCCCAGAACTGACATGTGGCAGATGATAAATGAATGAAAAATGCATGCCTTCTATTGCACATTAATGTTATATTTATTCTCAACGAATGCAGGACAATGTAGCCAAATATTATTTTATTATATTGTCTCTTACCAATATAAAATAGATGCTACTCCTTCCTACATTCTTTTTTGCATTCCATAAAATCCTTTTCCTATATGGTTTAGATTAGATTCTGCCAATAAGATGCATTTTCACAAAATTTAGGAGAAATAGAAGCAGAAGGCATGATCTGGAGTAGCAGGATCTCTGTTGCTCTAGGCAGCTAAGACGGTCATCGGAACTCAATCTGACATTTTCTCCTGAGCCTTCCAGTGATTTTATAAGGCTCTAATTCCTGTATAAAAGTCCTTTTTGTAGGAATATCCAGAATGGCTTCTGTTTTTCTGACGTAAACCTAATACAGTTAGCTTAGGGAATCTGTATTTCACTAAGGAAAGACACTGCATATACACAATTTTAAAAAGAATGGAAAAGCTTAAAATTCAGATTGTCTCGTCTGATGTGTTTTTGAACCCCACAGAGTGTTGTCCAAACTCTACAAACTGTTTAGTTTGAGGATTGATATTCCATTTTTTACTTTTAGATATTGCATTATTTTGAATATTAATTTAGTATTGCACTCTTTCTCTAATTTTGAGATTATATGTTATGAGTTTATTAAAATGTAACTATCAATACACAGTTTAGAATTTTAAAATAGTTTCCTTAGCAAAATGTGATATTTGTCAGATTCTTTTCTCCATGGTAACATTTGTTTTTCACTCATTCTTATATTCAGATCCATTCAGACAATCTGATCCATAAAGATAAAAGACCCACGAGAAATGAGTCATTTTGTCTTAGAATATTGAGACTTTTGTCCCTGTCCTTGTTTTTGGTTTTGGTAGTAGAAATCTGCTAGTCATTAAGATGTGAATCGGTAGTTTGTCCCCAAGTCATTTTGCAAGGATTCACTTAAAGTTGTCAAATACAAGCAATGTTAGTTTCTGTTTTAAATCTGTTTGCCATTTGCCATTACTATTCTTAATTTTTTTTATGTTTACGTATTTATTTTGAGAGAGACACAGAGAGAGCACAAGCGGGGGGTGGGGGGCAGAGGATCCAAAGTGGGGCTTGAACTCACAAACCGCGAGATCATGATCTGAGCCAAAGTCAGAGGCTTAACTGACTGAGTCACCCAGGTGCCCTGCCATTACTATTCTTGTTTGCTACAAATCTACCACAGACAACGCAGATAATGTTTCAGAATTCCAGCCATTTGTTTTGAGAGGTTGATTGATTTAGGAAGAGGAAAAAAGAAATTTTTTTGCCCTTCCGTGAATATAATGCGTGCCAATCTAATGGGAAGTGCCCTATGCCATGAAGGTTCATTTTCACTCCCTTCTGAATCCCATGCCTGTGCTTTGTGATGTGGTTGTGGGCTTATATTCACAAGCTGCATCCTGGGATGGAGATATCAGATTACCATGTTCAGTCGTGATCCTTATGAACCTTTTGAGGCAAGAATGTGTTTATTTTATTTCCTGTCACTATCCAAACAAAATTCAAAAACAAAATCAAACATTAAAACCGTCTTTGTAAATTGTGGTTGAGGATCTGAATGGAAAACGCGAATCACGTAAGAAGTCAAGCTGAGGGCATAGTAGACTTGAGGTCTGCTAAGCAGACGGTGCTAAACACGGGTTTATTGAAATTTGGTGGATAGTGAAGGGGGACCTCCTGGAAAGTGCATTGTAAATAAGTTCATGTCTGAAATTATAATTTGGAGATTATGAAAGAGCTAGAAATAAACGATTAGAAGGTGGAAGTTTGTGGGAAGTCTCACTGGGCAAGAAGTGTCTGCAGGAAAGCTGCCCTATGAAACTAAAGGAATAAGGAAAAGAATATACTACTATTTAGAAATGAAAAGATGTTCACTCCTGATGCGTGCAGTGACATGGATGAATCTCCAAACAATGTATCGAGCGAAATAGCCAGACAAAAGATATTGCATACCACATGATTCCATTTGCATGAAGTTCTAGAAGAAGCAAGACCAATTTATTACCTTAAAAATCAGTGGCTGTTTCTGGGATGAGAGGATTGACTGGGAAAGGGACCAATAATCCTTTCCTTGTTGTTTAACCATTTTTTAAAAGTCTACTTATTTATTTATTTTGAGAGAGAGAGAGAGAGAGAGAGGGCAAGTGAGCACGCAAGTGTGGGGGGGGGGGCAGAGACAGAGAGAGAGAGACAGAGAGAGAGAGAGAGAGAGATAAAGAATCCCAAGCAGACTCTGCACTGTCAGCGCAGAGCCCGATACGGGGCTGGATTCCATGAACCTTGAGATCATGACCTGAGCCGAAATCAAGAGTCAGAAGCCTAATGGACTAAGCCACTCAGGTACCCCCTAGTAATCCTTTCTTGTAACTGGTAAGTGCATGAATTTGCATGGGTTATTGCCTTTGCAAAAACGAATGAAATATTACATCTAAAATCTGTCCATTTTTGTATATGTAATTTATACCTCTAATAAAAAATAAGTGGGATTTGCACACTTAACAGTATTTTAGATGTTTTAATGTCAGTACATATGGATCTGTAATTCTTTTTAATGGCCACACCATATTCATTTGTATGGGTATATCATAAGTTATACAGCCATCCACCTATGGGTCTGCATTTGTTTTTTTTTTTTGTTTTTTTTTTCTAATTTTCTTCTCTCTCTTTTTTTTTAATTTTTTAGTTTATTTATTTTGAGAGAGAAAGAGAGTGAAACAGTGTGCATGAGCAGGGAAGGAGCAGAGAGAGGGGAGAGAGAAAGAGAGAGAGAGAGAGAGAGGGACCCAAGCTGACAGCGCAGAGCCCAACCCAGGTCTCGAACTCATGTCCCATGACACCATGACCTGAGCCAAAATCAAGAGCCAGATTCTCAACCCACTGAGCCATCCAGGTGCCCTTTTTCTTTTCTTTTCTTTTTTTTTTTAAGCTATTCATTTGCAATTTGAAATAATGCAATGATCATACTTCAAATTTTTGAAAATTTATATTTTCATACTTTGGAAGTCATTCTTTGAGATAGAGTACCTTTTACTCTGTTATTCCAATTTAAATGCCCACAACTCTTTAGAAAAGTCATCACTTTTTTCCCCAATAGACTTACCAAGTGTAAATATCTCAGTTGCTTACTATTGAATACCTAATTACTGAGACCTGGAATCTACTGACTGAAAGGGAAACTGAGTTCTTAGAAGTGATAACTCAGCAATACTTTGGCAGTTTAATATGGTAATGAATTCCCCAATCCTTCCCCAAATGTTCTATACTATTTACTTAGATGACAGTACACTGGAGAAAGGGAGGATCAGGGGTTCTCTTACACAGGGGTCAAGTTGATACTTAGGGACCCAAAACTTTATTGAGGCCTTGTGGTTAAAGTAGGGCATATTGGTGGCAGGAACCAAATGAAGTCCTAGCCTGAAATGAAGTCCTAGCATGAAATCCCAGATGCTTGAGTATCTAATTAGAATAGGCATACCAAGGAGTTGGATTTATAGTTATTATAGTGGGAAAAGTCTGATGGAAGGCTCAAACTCCTTGCCCCAACCTACGATTGAAAATCATCCAAAAGCAATATTACATCCTGGAGTAAATGGCCAAGGTTAGTGCCACACTTCAAGACCAAATGTAGGGATTGACCCATCACATCCTATTTAAACACCAGTGTTGGCCCTGCAAAAACCAAAAACAAAACCAAAAACAAAACCAAACAAACAAAACAGACAGACCTTCTACCAATGAACTAATGCAAATTTATCCTAGTTTCAGCTGTGCTCCCACATGTGGTATATTTTCTATAGCTGATTAACACAGCCTCAAGTACATAGTATTAGATCATGCATCTGGCAAATATATTTATTTTTTTCCATCCTTATTAGGAAGGGGGAAAGGAAAGAATTCTCTTTCACACTAGATGAACATGGACAGTAGTATACACTTATGGTCAAGCCCAAAGGCTATATAACTTTCCTGCCTGGTAATAAGATAGTCCAAAGAGACATAGATCATCTATACATTCCAGAAAATATCACAATGCCCACTGTATGGATGGCATCATGTTTAGAGGACCAGATGAACATGAAGCGGCAAGTAAATTGCCATTTTGGGTTAGAAACATGCAATTCAGGCAGTAGAAGATTAACCCAATAAAGATTCAGGGGTCTTCGATCTTAGTGAAGCCCATTGGTCCTGGCTATGGAAGAATGTCTCCCTTGAAGTAAAAATGAATTATTATATCTTAAACCTCCCACAACTAAGAAGGAACGCAGTGCCTTTAGGTCCCTTCAGGAACAGGGAGCGTCATATTGCAGACTTCTGCTATGACCTATTTAACGGAAGACAAAGGAGTCTCAGAGCAGGAAAAGTCTCTGCTGTAGTTCCAAGAAGTGGTCACATGGTCTGCTGCTTGCACCACATAACCCAGCTTATGGTTTAGACTGTATGGCATTAGAGGTATCTGTGGTCGAAAAATTTGCTGGGTGAAGTTGGGTAATTCCCTCAAAGGACAATCACAACCAATCATAACCTTGTTTTAGAGCAACACAACACAACGTGCAACAGAGAATGCTATTCGTGTCTGACATGCTACTCAGGCCCATGAGAAATGAACATCTGCCTATGGGTCATGGGGTTAGAGTTTCTGATGAATTTATTAAACCCCCAATGTCCTAAAGTTTGATGGGTTCAGCAATCGTTGTAACATGGAACCGTTACGTGAGGCATTAGGTGTGAGCAGAGCTCTTACCATTGGAGAATCCTTGCTGCTTTGACTGGAGAAAAACATCACATGAAGGAACCATCTTCCACAAGGCTGAAATGGCTATGATGGAGACATGTGACTCTCCAGTAGGAAGTGGGGACACATGTCTGATGAAGACAGTATAACAGAGTGGACCCGGAAGGTCCAACCTGTAGACTTGGAAGGGGTTCCAACTGGTTCTACATATTTGGAGTTTGAGGCTGTTCCTCAAAGTTTAGTTCTGGCCCCATTCTCCAGTCAGTGCCCTGCTTTGGTCAGCTATTTGATATCCCTTAAAAAAATCCCTCTGCCTTTAAATTAACTAGAGAGGACTAAGTCGTCTGCATGAAAATATTAGGCCCCGGCATTTTTCTTTCTAGTTTTGCTGAATGACCTTTACTTATTTGTTCATCTACTCATTCAACACACTAAATCTCTACTGAATACTTCTATCGTTAGAAACTGGAGACAGCAGTTATAAAGCCCTTTATGGACTATACAGGTACAAGTGCAAGAAGGTGTTAATACATCATGACACACGCAATTGGTTGATTCTAACTATGCTAAGTATTATGAGGGCAATTACAGAGTATTAGACACCGCGTATCAGTGAGCCCTAGTCTGGTCTGTGAATCCAGGAGGGTGGCCCGAATGACTGACGTTCAAGTGGAGTCCTGAGATGAGTAGAGTACAACCAAGTGGAGAGGTGGAGAGGAGCCTCCCAGGCAAATGCAGAGGTCCATTCCAAGGCGATATTGTGGAGGACAAAGCTATTTATCATGCGCTGCTCTGTGTTAGGCACTACACAAAACAGTGGAAAAATACACAAGAAAATAAGACACTATGCTCAAGACAAATAAGAGATAGTGGGATTATTTCAATGAGTAGAGAGAGGATTTTTATGTTAGTAAGCATTTTGATGTGTATGTCAAGACATTCAACTGCAAACATTTGATGATGTGTTTAGGGATTATTATCCTCATTTTTAGAAGTAAATGCATTGAGGTTTACTGAGGAAGAGAGATTGAATTCCTGAAAATCATAAGACGTGTAAGTTTTCGTTAAAAAGTGTTTGCAAGTTATCTCTGTTTGCAAGAAATGTATGCTTTCTCCAGTATTTCACATATAAAGTTTATATGTACACAGCAGCATAAAATGTAAGGAAAAGTTTAGACCATCTGTACAAGTCTTCTCTAGTTTCCCCCTCTTTTATTTTTTTGGCATGAAAGGGAGGGGAACAAATAAAACATTAAACACAAGGTTATTTTTTTTAATTTTTTTAATGTTTACTTTTGAGACAAAGAGAGACAGACCGCAAGCAGGGGAGGGGCAGAGAGAGAGGGAGACACAGAATCCGAAGCAGGCTCCAGGCTCTGAGCTGTCAGCACAGAGCGGATGCGGGGCTCCAGCTCACAAGCTGTGAATGACCTGAGCCGAAGTCCGACACTTAACAGACTGAGCCACCGAGGCACCCTTAAATACGAGGTTATTAATGACAGACTGAAAGTAAGAAAAATTAAAAGACCTGCCTGCTTTCTTTTTTTTTTTTTTTTAAGGCTGATAAAAAGAATTCTTTTGTACTTGGTTGTCGGAAACACAAAGCTGAGGCAGGAAAAAGCAAAAATCAGGTAGGATAGAGTAAGAATAAAGAAAATTATGAAACATTGCTTCAAAAATTGACTAAAATGGGACTTCGTCATGCACAATTCCCTGAAATTGGAACACTAATAGCAAAGCAATGAAAAGCAACAATCTGCACTTGCAGGTAATATTTTAATAGTGTGTGAAGAGTAGCACAGAATAATTGCAGTTTCTTTGAACTTCTAGCATTTCGTAAATGGATGATTCTTTATTTGTCATGCTCTCTAACATCTTTAACATTTTAGGCAGACATTAGTTCTTTAGATGCCTTTGAACTATTACTCCATACTTGATATTGTAACAAACTTTTGCCATCATCCAGATTCGAGTAGTCTTGGAGGAGGGAAATAAAGGCTTCTCATCTATTTCTCTAACTGAAACAGGACAGATCACCTCAATTTTCTGTTTTCTGGAAACAAATTCAACTCAGGCTTCATGGTAGGAGGAGATAACAATTCCAAGCAAATGTATTTGCTACAGGAACGTGTTCTTTGTTTCAGACGTGCAGCCTACCAATGGTGTGGGCTGGAGTAGACATTGGGCTGTAACCGCTGAGGGTGCATCCCTGAATTCTGAACTTTTTCTGTAAGGTCTTCTGATAACTTTAAAATTGATACCCACTTTTCTGTCTGGCATACCAGGTGAAACGTCTTTTTACTGGAGACATTTAGGAAGCCTAAAGAAAACCAGATTATTTCATGGTTTCATATTACTTAGTGATTTTCTTGTGAGAGTTTGAAGTCCAATGAGATACTTTAAAAAAAAACTTGGAAAGAATTCATCCAACATCATCATCCACCCTCTAGAAAAGAGCTCAAAACTATTCCTACATATATTATTAATTTGTTTTGTGATATGGTGTATCATTCATTTTTTCTGAACATCATTTTTGCCATTTGGAAAACCAGACTAGTCATACCTGCCCTTGCTTCATAGGACTTTCAGAAGAATTACATTGTGAATGTGCTTTGCAAGCCTAGGAATGCTGTCTTTCCCCTGCTGGCTCCTTCTCATCCCTCAGTTTAAATCCCATCTCCAGGGGTGCCTGGGTGGCTCAGTTGATTAAGCGACTGACTCTTGATATCAGCTCAGGTCATGGGATTAGTTCATTGGATCAAGCCCCCTGTCAGGCTCTGTGCTGGCAGCCTGGAGCCTGCTTGGGATTCTCTTTCTCTCTCCCTCTCTCTCTCTCTCTCTCTCTCTGCTCTTCCCCTGATTGCTCTGTCTCAAAATAAAAAAAATACATAAAAAATAAAAACTTTAAATAAATAAATTTTATATGTCTATATTAAATAAATTTCATCTCCTCTGTTTGCCCTGTGGCACCCCTGCCATCATTATGAGGGAGCTGCTTCCCGATTGCTGTGGCTTCAATTTCATGCAAAAGAAGACCCCAAACTAAATTTGACAGGCAGCAGGTAAACAGAGATTAGGTATATATGATATATATTTGTCACACATGAATTTAGTAATATGAAGCTTTAGTACCAGAAAAATTCTAATTCTGGAGAACAACTCCATTTGCTCAAATCCTGAGATAATTCCCAGGCTCAAGTATCTGAACTCGCAGAAGGAACACTTAATGTGATACATCTTAGTATCCAATTCTACCATCACGTCTTGCCTTCTTACCACACACTCTCTCTCTGTCTTTCTTTTGCACACTCACACACACACACACACACACACACACACACACACACACACCCATGTGTGCATGGAACTGAAATGTCCACTGTACTTAAAGCCAAATATTGCAATTTTATCATACTCCAGTATTCTCCATGCATAGAGAAACAAATTTAAGTGTTGTATTAATAATGCAGCTTCCCCCCTGCCCCCCACTCCCCACCATGGCCAGGTGGCAAGGTGGCAAGAGGAAGGCAGGAAATAGTTACCATTCCTCGACACCATTTGACCCAACGATGGGTCATGATGGCGCACTATTCCTCATCATTAATGGAAAATAGGAGATAGCAAACAAGAGACAGCAGCACTTGGTAACTGGGAACACAGCCAAGTTACTTGAACAAAGTAGTTCTTTAAAATTTCATAACGTTGTTGTATTTTTTAAAGAGGAAATGAATATGTATAGGGGTTGTTACCGGACATAACATAAAGAATAAAGACATCAAGGTGACATAGCTAAATACACCAAGAAGGTCAGAGGTATGTGTCAATACCAGACCTATTAGAGGGCCCCCCTCTGGGAAATGATGAGGAAAATGGAATAAGCCAGCATGCCAAGCACATTGGCTCCTTCTGTGGCAGAACCCAGATGAGATGAGCTTCTGGGACTTTGCACTGTTGTCCTCACGGGAACACAGCGGCCGACCTACACCACCCCTCCTGCCTCTGCAGTGAGGTTGGCCACCAGAAGACCCATAGGGGAGCCACCATTTGAAACATTGCTGGCTTACAATAAGTGGGTTAATTTACATAAGAACAACAGCAACAAAAGAACAAAGATGTCAAAAGGACAGTGGATTCAGAACATATAATTTGTAATGATTTTCCACATGATTCTAATACTGTATTATCATTTTTATTAATTGGTAAGAAAATATTATCAAATTATTATTTGATAAAATTGCATATTGTTTGAATACTTCCTATTTTATTATTTTCCTATTGATGGATGCTAGAGACATTTATTTTAAAATTTGACATTGTTTATGTTAACGTTGCTAAACTTTCTTATAGTCTTACATATATTTTATATGATTCTCTTGATTTCTTTTTTATTTATGTAGGTGAGTAATAAGATTAATTTACCTTTTCATTTGAGTATTTTTTTTTTTCCAGTCCTTACCATGTTGGGAAAGATCTCCATGTCTATATTAAGTAGCTATAGTGATTAAAACCTGGTCTTATGACCTTTATAATTAAAGGGAATGTATCTAAAGTTTAAAAAATTATGAACAAGGTTTATCAAGTTTAGGAAGTACACTCATTCCTGGTTTTCTGAGTTTTAATAAAAAATAGGCAACATAGGGTCACCTGGGTGGTTCAGTCAGTCTGTTAAGTGTCCAACTCTTGGTTTTGGCTCTGGTCATGATCTCACAGTGGGTGAGTTCGAGCCCCACATTGGTCTCCACGCTGACAGCATGGAGGCTGCTTGGAA
This sequence comes from Panthera tigris, assembly GCF_018350195.1. NCBI lineage: Eukaryota > Metazoa > Chordata > Mammalia > Carnivora > Felidae > Panthera > Panthera tigris. The sequence goes on along the minus strand of NC_056671.1, from coordinate 84,513,608 downwards.
TTCTCTTTCTCATCTCTCTCTCTCTCTCTCTGCCTTTCCTCTGCTTGTGTTCTCTGTCTCTCTCTCTGTCTCAAATAAATAAACTCAAAAAGAATAGGCAACATACATTTAACATTCCCTCTTGATAAACTTTTTTTCTAGTTTGCTAATGTGGTCATTACCTTTACAGATTCTTCTAGTTGAGCTATTCTTTCAATCCTTTGAGAAATTCTACTTGTTCGTGATGAATTACATACTTGTAATGCATTGCTGGTTCCATTTATAATATAAAATAAAATTATTATTATTAATTATTAAAAAATTTTAACATTTATTCATTTTGGAGAGAGAGAATGTGAGCAGGGTGGGACAGATAGAGAGAGGGAGATAGAGGATACAAACCAAGCTCTGTACTGACAGCACAGAGCCCAATGTGGGGCTTGAAACCATGAACTGTGAGATTATGACCTGAGGCAAAGTCAGGCGCTTAACCGACTGAGCCACCCAGGCTACCCTAAAATAAAATTATTATAAGCTTTAGATACTTTAATTCACCTAATTAAATTGTATTTCAACTATAGGTCTCAGGTTAAAAAGACTGAGAAAAGTTGCTAGTGCTGGTGGCTTTTAACCTTTGGTTAGCTTTGAACTTTGGTTTCAAAATGTAAAGGAGATTATTATGCAATAGACACCATAAGATGTAAGTTAGGTCTATATATACTCTTGTCTCTGGGTCCTAAAAATAAGTTGTTATCTTTAGTGTATTTACAAGGTTAAGCATAGTACTTCAATATTTAGAGGCACAATACCATTCAAAACTCTCAGTTTTTAAAACATTTTGATTATTAAATTAGTAAAGAGAATGCTGAATATAATTTTGGTTTTGTTTACATAAATATTTAAAAGGTAGAATAAGTCCACTGAATGGATTATGTAAATATATAAATGTATCCAAAAGAATATGTATATAATATTTGATAATATATTATATTATATGGTACATAATATGTATTAATAATCTTACATAATATATAAATATTTTTTACATAAGTAATATATAATATCAATGTGTTATTAAAGATTATTAAGATAGAACAGATTCCATTATTATTGAAAATTAATGTCTCCACAATAAGTAAATATGTATTAAGATAATGAATAAATAAAAATTTAATAAATAATAAATGTAATTACTAAATACTTTCAAGTATAATAAAATTTTCAAGGACTGTTTTCAAGGACTTTCATCAAATACTTTATTTTTCATACCCTAGCTTTTTGTTATTTTATTATAAATGTTCTTTTTGACAAATAATACCTCTTTTATTACTTTGAAAATAATTATTGTGATTCTTTAAAATTTTTATTTTGCTGTTTCATTAATTTAGATTCATATTTTGCTTTGTATTAGATTATTGCATTTATTTGGGTCTTCCTTCCTCCCTCCCCTCCCTCCCTCCCTTTCTCTCTCTCTCTCTCTTTCTTTCTTTCTTTCTTTCTTTCCTTTTCCAAGCTACTCCTTTCATATCTACTTATTTCCTTGAGGTTATCTGATGACATAATTGGTATTGGTGTGTTTTGGGATATAAGACCGTGAATTAGCACCCGAGGAATGCAATGCCCTGATCAGTAATGGAGAAATGTGTTTCAGAGTGGGGACCACCAATGGCACCCGCTGAGCTAGACCAGGGAACATCTGGGCCTCCACCGGCTGATTCTCCCAGTGTGGAGCCTTTTACCAGTGCTGTACTGCTCTTTGCAGTTGATTCTTCCTCAGACTGTAACCCCCTGGTGGGTATTTGTGAAGACGGCTTGTGGAGAAAGGACTACTTTTGGCCTGGCTGGTGTGTCAGTTCCAGACATGTATGGTTGGCACCCGATGTTACCGTTCCGAGCCTGACTAGTGCTGCCCTCCTAATGCTTTGCAGTCATGACTGTGCAGGCAGTGGCTTTGCCAAGATAAGGTGAGGAAGAAAAAGTGAATAAATCAAAATCTACAGTGCAACCTATCTCCTGAGTGAGATTGTGTCCTTTTTCATTTGGGATGTTATTTGCATCCGGCTCCCAAACACCACAGACTAGCGTCTTCTGTCTCCCCAGGATTCTTCCAGAGCATTTGCTAGACCGTGACACTCCAAATTGCAGTATGATAGGGGCCAGTCAGCCATTGTGCTTTCCCATATGTTCTCAGTTGTGCACACGTGAGAGCGTGGCTTACAACGGTAAAGTCCTCCTGGGTGGAACATGCCCGAAAAGTTTCAGAGGGTTAAAAATTGTTGGAAAAATTATTTATTTTCCTACTGGATATAGCCATCAGTCAAAAGATGGCTACTTGAGGAGAGGTGAAGAAGCTCCCCTGCTAAAATCTCCAGACAAGCTCTCAGGGTCCATTTGTGGGAGAACTTGAGCTACTCAAGCTTCCAAGCCTCCAGACACATCCAGGTGGGGCTCTGCACGTGGCGATCTGTCTGGCTTTACATTTTTTTCCTTGTTTTTTTTTTGTTTTTTTTTTGTTTTTTTTTTTTTATGCATAAGATGCAAAAGAAAAAAGCTATGTGACTATTTTAGTATTTCACCCCATCTGATCATTACAGACCCATTTGGAAGCGGACTACTTTTTTTTCTTTCTTGATTACTGTTTCCTTGAATACTATGTTTTTTAGTAATTACGTGCCTTTGTGGAATTACTTTCGCCATTATTAGGCTAAATTTACCTTGAATCTCCTGGCTCAGTATTTTTGTTCTTAAAAGTTACACCAATAAGCAGTTTTCTGATTTTTCACCCAGGGCCCTGACGGTCATGCTTTTGTCGTCGTTGTTGTTGTTTTATTTTATTTTATTTTATTTTCATTAGTTCCTGCTTTTACTCATCTCATTGTACTGTCTGCTCTTAATACCTTGCAGCACAGGAGAGCATAGAATGATTGCTGCATTATGAAAAGGCGCATGCGCGATTCGTAGGCTCCATTCTAACGCTTATGTTGATTTTAAGCCACAAAAAGAGCCTAAGCTTTTACTTGTAAATTGTATTCACCTTGCTTCATCTGCTGAAGGTTAAGCATTGTATTAAATCATATATATTTTTTTTCTTCCTCTTTTCACCTCCTTGTAAACTAATTGCTGATTCGAACCAGTGGCTAGTACCGTAACATCACGTTAGAGAAGAGAGAAAAAAAATTGCGTCTCAAAACGAGCCTTCCGTCTTCTAGTTTTTATGACAAGTATAGTTCATTATAAAGGCAGGCCTTTGCCTGGCCTCTTGCTCTCCGTCTCTGTTCGCTCACTCCTAAAACTGCCACTCTGCATATGGGGAGGCCCCCAAACTGGACCGATGGACTGCTCCAATTCATACCATCAACTGATTTGTGAGGCACAAGTTCTGTCCTTCCGATTGGCCTCTGGCTTCCTTCCCGTTAGATTCAGAGGTTGTGACTTTTAGATGCAAACACTATAAATAATCTTAGTAATGACACTGTATGCTGACAGAGAACACGACATTTCTCTTAGAAGCAATAGCTGTGTACTCGTCTTGGGAAGTCGGCCCACCAGCCAACCATGTCATAAATAGGAAAGTACTCAGGAACACACACACACACAAAAAAAAACATTGTAACTGATTCTCCCCTTATTTTATGTGGATTCAATACTGTGTTTCAAAATACCAATGTTCTAAATATCTACTTTTGAGATGGGAATGACATATGCTTCCTAAAAAGTCACGAAAATATGCCATGAGGACCATTTTATCTACAATGTCTATATATTTGTGACATTAAAAGTCAACATATGTAGCTACTAGCAACATGGCATTTTGTTAGGTTGGTAACAAAACCCAAGACCTAAGACCTACCAACCTAACAAAAAAAACCCATTTTGTTAGGTTTGTAGGTCTACCAACATGATCCGTCTGATCCTTGAGGGTGAATTTTATGAGGTGGATCTGTTTATGTGTGTTGCGGGGGAGGAGGGTTGGGAGTAGGAAGGAAGACGAATTTTTAAATGTTCAGAGAAAAGTTTGTATTTTGCATAGGGACACATTATATGGAACACGTAAGTCACTTGGGCAATGAATACTTTGGGCAGTTTATTTCAGTCATAATCCATGAATATATTTGCTTGTGACAATATAAAGCTACTATTTTCAATAGGAAAACATTGCAAAGTAAATGATCACCAACTCTAAAAGGGAAGATAAAATTATGTTTACTAAAGGCGCAAGAGAAGATGTCTAAGTGCAATCTTGCTGGCAATTCGTTTCCAGAAATATTAATTTTTGAAATCAGCCCTTCACCCCCCCCCCCACTTTTCCCTCTATCCTAGATTCTTCTTTACTTTTGTCATAGATCATCATTCATGCATCCATATCATACATTTTTCATCACTTTAATTAAAGTTTGATTCTATTTTTATTTCATAGGAGATGAAGTTTTTGAAAGGAGAGGAGCTAAGGCGAATAAATAAGTGTTCTAATGTTCTGAATCTCTTTTGAAGAACAGTTTAAGAACAGTGTCAACATCATCCATTTTCAAGTGTCATTCCTTACACTCGTGTCACCACAAAGAGAACTGGAAGATGGTACAATTATACTTCCTTTTTCACTGAAGCTGAAGAAAATCTGGCAAAATAGCTCAAACTCAGCGTAGAGTCCTGAGACACCTCACTGGGTTTTTTTGTTTGTTTGCTTTTTGTTTTTTGGGGGGTTTTTTTGCTAGCATCCTCCTGGCCTTAACTTTCTGTTCCCGGAGTCCTTTGGACCAAATCCTTCCAAAAGCAGCCGTCAAGAAAGGGAAAGCAAAACAAAACGTATCAATGCAGTGCAAAGAGCTCATCCCATGTGGACATGTGACGAAGTAGATTTGTAAGAAATGGAGAACGTTCTAGGGAGCTACCAGAGCCAAAGAAATGGCCGTTTTTGCAGACGGGGCGGTAAGAGAGTCAAAAGGTTGTCCTGCCAGATAGTCCCTGAGACCAGCTAACCAGTGAAGTCCAAGCTCCGATCTAGCTACCACCCGAATAGGACGGCATCTTCACAAAAGGGGCTTCTCTCTTTTGTGGGGGGAACTTCGATGGCCTCTTCCTCTGCTTTTGCTTTAACGAATAGAATGTTCATAGGCAGCCCCCATCCTGCACCAGGAACGAGAAGGCCCCCAGGGCGAGTTCTCCTATTATGTGTGAGAACGCTAATTGTCCCGCATGTTCTTGTCACGGGTACACCTGCTGATTTAAGGGAACTAGTCAGGTGTTCACACTCCGTCCAGCCTGGCCTTGGCCTCGGAGCTGGTGGGCGAGAGCGAATCGGCGGGCCGTTGCCGGCGACTGACAGCTCCGCTTCGGGGACCAGGAGCCTGCTCTGATTTGTCACACACATGGCCCGAGGGTCCCCAGCGGGTTCTGCACAATCCGCTCCACTCGCGCGTGTCTTCCGACCCCCACAGGCTCCCGAAAAGAACTCAGCTTGGAGAAACTGCCAAAAACGGGTGTTAATACCTGTTACACCTGCAGCTCTTTCCTGGTCTCTTACATCTCTCTCTCCTGGGACAAACCTGCAGCGGTTCTAAACTGTGACAGGTTCCGTGAGCGACAGGGAACAATACACAGCATCACAGCAAACCGATCATGGTCCTGTCCACCCCCCCCCCACCCCCCACCTCAAGCAATATGAATTTGTTTAAATTGTGTGTGATCATAAATTACACGTTTAGAATAAGCACTTATACAGTTATCTTTTAGTACCTGGGTACCTTAAATTACAAATCAGACAGCACACACGTATTTATTAAGCGCCTACAAGGTGCGGGCGTTGCTTCGCAATAAAATGCTCGAGTCATTTTTCCAACGTGCTTCAGTCCCTTCTCTATTAAATCGCTGCAAAGATGCCAAAAAGTGCATTTCAAACAATGTGAGGCATTGATCTTTGTGCTTTACTGAACAATTATTGAGTGTAACTGACTTAGATGAAAAATAAATCATGGAGCCTATCTGAACTTTGATTTTTGTGGAAAACCCACATTTGTCTCTCTACTTGTGTGGGGTCTTTAACCTCTAAATAGATTGAGTCCAAGATTACAAAAAATATATTTCAAATACAATTCTTTTGTAAAACAAAAATAGAGACAAAAAAAAAAAAGGCACTGTTTTGATAAAGACAGAACATGACTGGCTTCCTCTTTGGATTATAGTATGCATCTCCTTCTCCCTACCTGGCAAAATATTTGTATGGATTTATGTTGCTCCATAGTTTGCGAAAAGATTTTCACCTATTGTGTTTGATACAAAGTCCCAAGTTAAGTCTTTTTCAACTTTCCAGATGGGATCAGGGAAATAATTGTTTTCATCCAAGATGGAACAGCCAGTAGGAGCCACAGTCGAGACGCTCTAGACTCACCCAGCACAGCACAACTGCTTGCTTGTCTCCTTCCTTCAGCTCTGAATGTCTTTGGGTTTCCTTACACATCCACCTAGCACTTACCATTTCTGGCAAGGTCCATGGTCCCAAACTACCCTTGTTTCATAGACTCAAGATCCACAGTCTTATCACCAAGAAAAATGGGTAATATTAATCTGTTTTCTTCTTCATGAGACAATTGTTTTAAGACCTATATTTAAATTATGAATAGGGGTGCCTGGGTGGCTCAGTAGGTTGAGCGTCTGACTTCAACTCATGTCATGATCTCACCGTTTGTGAGTTTGAGCCCCATGTCGGGCTCTGTGCTGACAGCTCAGAGCCTGGAGCCTGCTTCAGATTCTGTGTCTTCCTCTCTCTCTGCCCCTTCCCTGCTTGTGCTCTACCCGCCCCCCTCAAAAATAAATAAACATTAAAAAAGTTTTTTTTAATAATAAATTATGAATAATGGATCTATCAAGGTTGGGTAAATCATAGGGATAGATTTAGAGAGATGGTAGACTGAAAATGTTTCCTGAGAAACAGAAATTTTTATTTCTCGTAAGATCTATCCTACAATGCATGCAATCATGCCTGGAGTATACTGAATACCTTAATAAGGAGATTTAGGGTGCCAGAAACAGGGGCATGCTAAGTTGCATTGTCACCTAATGCTTGCAACTGAGAATGTATCTCTCCGTGAGAACAGAGAAATGCAATTTTATATGGTGCAAAATATTTAGCTTTGCTATTGGAAAGACATATTTTCAGCCTAAAAGACAAAAATGCTTCTCATAGGCTCAATCCCCAAAATGTTATCTATCGAATGAATAGAATTTTATTAGGTTGTAAAGTGAGATGCCTAAGAGAAAAGTCTAAAATGTTAATCCAATTTTTCATTAGATTATAAATGAAATGTTCTTATCTACAACTGTAGCAAGTATGTGTCTAGAGACTTTCATTGTGGTCCCTACTGGTCTATAATCTGTACAGAGAGAAGTTAATGTATGGAAGTAAAGCATACACTTTATCAGGGAAAGGAGAAAAAGGCAAGCCATAAAACAGGCATAATAAAGAGCTCTCCCCCACCACCAGAAAATTTATGTTCAAGACTAAATTAGCTTCTTATAAATTATGCACAAGCTCTTATGATGTTAGCAAATATGTGGTCCAGACTAATGCGAGTTTGTTTCTAGTGAAAATTCTCTAGCATCTTTGAAAATGATTGTATTCATTTTTATCAAAAAGTGTAAAAGATAATACTACTGATTTTTGTTAAGCAACATTTTTATTTAAGAAGTTTGTGTTAGCATGCTAACTAAAATAATGTGGAAATTAAATCAGTGTTGTTTATGTCAGCTTTAAATACCTGTCACAGGTATTTCTGAGGTCCAGTGATCGTAATGTCAAGCGTGGTCAGTGTTGGTTGCCCGACCTTTAACGACAAACAAAGGTGATGGGTAGAGGCAGATGGAGAGAGTACACTTTGTAGTTTGGAGCAAGACAAAAATCTATAGACCACCTGAGTTTGGCTTTTGTGTTTTCCCCATCTGAAAATGCTCATAGAAGCAGAATACTCGTGTGGTTTTATGGTATTCAGAATCTCTGATTGAGACCGGGTGATGCCTAGCACCTGCCTGAATCTTCCTGATGTTCTCATCCAACTGGGAAATTTGGAATACACCAGCTTATAAGCAAACATGCATTCGCACATATTGCTCTTAGAAAAGTACATTGGCACAACCTTTCCCAAATGCAATTTAAGACCATTTAATATCAGTCCATAAAATATTTATAACCTTTAGCCCAATAATCTTATTTTTAAGGTGAAAAATTGTATTGTGTATACATATATATATTTCATACACAAACATATATATGTGTACAAGTATGTATGTGCCTACACTCCTATGCTGCAAGAAATTAAACATACCATTCATAAAAAAAAGAAGTAAAAAAAAAACCCTACAATTCCAACAGAGAATTAAATTAACTGTATTAAATCCATATTATAGAATACTATACAGTTGTTAAAAATAATACTCTTGAACGATATTTAGAGATTCTAGAAAATATTAAAGGTACAATCTTAGATTTAATTAATTAATTAATTACTTTAGAGAGAGTGAGTGGGGGAGACAGGTGGATGGAGAGAGAGAATCTTAAGCTTAGCATGGAGCCCAACGTGAGTCTTGATCCCACAACCCTGGGATCATGGCCTGAGCTGACATCAAGAGTCAGATGCTCAACAAACTGAGCTACCCAGGTGCCCCTATAATGTTAGATTTTAAAATCAGGGTGAAAAAACATATATTAAAGAAAATCTTGTGTTTTTTTTTAAATATGAAACGAATAAAATGGTATTGCCACTGATTGGTGAAATATCAGGTTTTTTTCTATTGTCTTTTGTAATTCTCCAGTAGACAGTCACACTTCCTTCAATAAACATAACGATTTTTAGAAAGATTAAAATACACAGTGGGTTATACTGATGAAATCAACTAGATGTTTTCTTTTAATATAGCTTCTAAAATAGTGTGAAATGTGGAATTTGAGTGAGATGGGACTTGTGTTACCTGTGAATGCTGTTTCCTCTTTTTAAGGTCTTGGTAACTTTTGATTAAATGTATCTGATACAAATTATGAAGAATGTTTCTTTTACCATGAGCAACATATGTACAGCACAAATCATGATGGTCTTAGCCCATGTCTTTAGACTTGGATCTCCTTCTTTGTGCCTACCCCCAAACTTCATGTTGGTAAGCACAGGAAGGAAAAATATTTTATTGTAGGAGAAAACAAAAACAAAAACAATCCTCCTTGCGAAGGTGAAGCCATTTGCTCTAGTGGTCCGACACAATTTTGCAAAGTCTTTTTTGTTTCTGGAAAGGTTTTTATTTATTTTTGAAGAAATAATGTGGCAATTTAGAACCTGAAAGGATTGTGGTCTCAGTTGGGCAGTGGACAATTTGGCAAGTACTATGGTACCATAGTTCCAGGTGAAGGAAACTGCATGGTACTCGAGGGCAGGAGGGCGCTGTGCCCCCAGCCATAATTCAACGAAGTAGCCATTGATTTGAGATTACCGAAATTTTCTTTCCTGCAGATATAACAGATTCGGGCATTTTCAGATAAGGGGGGGTGTCCAAATGAGGAGCTGCATTCTGTATTTATTGAGTTAGAATCTCCATCTCTGCCTCCCTACACCTACTCTTGATTGTTAAGTAAGATGATCTGAAAGGTGCATCTCCTTTTGTGTTAGAGTAACGTTCTCAAACTTACTCAAACAGAAGAAAACCGTGTTAAAAGGATGAGCTTCCAGGAAGCCCCTTTCTTTGGAAAATCTGATTTAGTAACTTAACCCCAAGACCCAGAATCTTCTTTTGAATGTGAGCCGTGCGAATCTCACCGTAAACTTTGAGAACATGTTGCCAGAGCATATGTTCCAAACTGCGAGCCAGGGGTTTATTAAATGATTTCCCACTGATTTTGACTACAACTTCTCAATGGTTCTTGACTACTCTTATTTCATCTGCAAAAAGAGCAGTTGTGATATATTACCTTCATTTTTTGATATTAAATGTATTTTACGTTTAAATTCGAACATGTCACACAGTTTGGTTTTCCTCGTTTATTTGTACAAAATCTGCATTTGTATACTATTTCTCTTTATTCTCTTCTTAGAAAACCAATCCTAAAACCTGAGGAGAAAAGTTAAGGGACACACAAGATAAGGGCAAATCCCCTCGTGATCCTAGAGCATCATTTCTCTCTAGGGCATGCTCATGTGGCACCACATTTACAGGTCATTCTTTTTTCTTTCTTACCCGCCAGACCCTTTGCTTTTCTTTCAAGGCTGAGATTGTCCTTGTTCAGATGACTTACCCTACTGAGCATTTCCTAGGTGCAGAGTGGGGGAAGCATCTCATGCTATCAGGAGGACACTGGTTGCTTAACAGATGCTGTGGCTCCGGGGTTCTAAGCCAGGCAAGGTCAAGCCAGAGTCCAACACTACCCTACATGATGTTTCACGGTGTGTGCTTCTAAGCAGAGATCTACACTTACCACACTGAAAATAATCACACAAACAAGTGTTTATGTGCTGACGTAATGGACAACGTTTTGATGAAATGTGTAAGAAAACATAAAGGTCCTAAAGCATTTTACTTGTGGACTCCACCTACCAGCAAGTCTTGAAACACAGTGATCATGCCACATTTTCTATGACTATTTTTGAGATCCACATTTTATATTGGAAACAGTTTTTTGTGACATCAATGATGCCTTATGGAAGGTTAACAGATTATATATATATAATCATATACATAAAATATACATAGAATGTATTGTAATAAAAGGCAGGTGCTTAACCACGGAAGGTAAACCTACCTCCATTAGAGCTTCATAATTTGTAGATATTTGCATAAGTTTGCATAACATTCAATAAGGGTGAGAGGAGGGAATGAGAGTCCGCAATTTAACGGTGTTTGAACGCCTACTCTGTGCTATGCTAATATTGTGTTTCCTTTAATCATTTTACACATAAGAGGTTAGAAAGCTGTCGTGTGACACTAAATTACTAGATTGTGTACCAAGTCTCATTAGTGCCACAGTGGTTTGGACATGTCACGGGACCACAACCTGACAATTATCTCTCACAACAGCATTAGAGTAGGACTCATGATTCAAAATGACTTATTGGGCAAAGGGTGGGCATCACTTCGCATTGTTACTTTTCATCTTTTTTTTTGCCTTTTGATCGTAATGTGTCCAGGTAAATGCATAGTTTACTATGAAGATGTAGATGCTTTTGCGTGAAGGTTAATCAATACCACACTGGCACACATGTATAAATCATACTTTGTTCTCATAGTTAATAATCGTTTTTGAGCCCAAGTGCCAAAACGATGCCAATAAAATGACCCAGGGGTCTTCAGAAGTGTAATGATACATGACTCCCCTAGAGTGAATGCTGCAGGGTGACCGTGAACACTTCCAGGGTAAAAAATAGTTTTAGGATAAAATTTCAGTATTTTCTTTCAAAACGAAAAGAAAAAAAACCTTTGTATTTGTTGATTTATATTTTCCTTATCTTAGACATTTCGGGAAAAATAAATTGCTTCCTCAAAGTCTCCCAGATTCTGCCCCCTTCAAAATACAAAGAATGCAATAACGCTCCATTTCCACACCTGTGCTCATGTCACAGTGGCTCAGGGACATTTAATGACTCTTTTTGGAAATTTTATATGATGCTGTCCACCGGACCCAGGCTCCTTTGAAACAATCTTGAAACACATTGGTTTAGTATCAAGGAGGTCTGGAAATTCAAGCTGTCGTCTCTATGAGCGAATGGAAACTTTATTCACTGCATCTGCTATTTACATGGACATATTCACATGTGCACCTTACTGTTGCTAGGAAACTCAGAACTAGACTCTGCCACCAGACAGGGAGATGCATAAATAAATGTCACCAGATCATCCAGTTATCACAGCACACGGTTTTCTCTATTGCTCATCTGACTGCTGCTGAATCATACTTCAGAACCCCAGCCTGTTTAAATTAGCTCGGGCTGTCGAACGTCTGCAAATATCTTAAACTAAGATCAAACACACCGCAGCTAGTCGTTGTGAATTGTTCCATCTATAATTGACTTGCTGGTGGACACTCATGCATCTTTCTTACATTTAGGGAAGTAGAGTCAATCTCTTTTACTATGTCAACGTCTCTGTCTACCTACATCCATTGCATTGTTTCTTAATTCCTACAGCCCAGAAATTATAGTTTTTTTTTTTTCAAGAGGTTATTTTTTCTTCATTCATTCAGCCTATTTTCATATTACCGTAATGATTGAACTCAACAGTTCAGGAAGTAATACGATGAGTCAGACCTGGCTTTTGCACAGAAGGAATTTGCAGCCCAGTGAGCAAAGTCAGTCAGACACAAAGTGCTAATGCCATGAAAGAGTGGAAAGCATTTTAACAGTCAGACTAGTGGCTGTTTCCTGTAGGACATATCAAAGAAGACAAGTGGAATGTGTGGCACTTGGCCTTAGACTGAAAGTTGCATAAAATGCAGAGGAAAGCAGTAGAGGAGGAAGACACAACAGTAGCAAGTTTGTTGTGAAATCAGGAGTGAAAGAGGTGTGGGTTACTATGTGATGTGGACGCACAAAGGCAAAGGAGGTGAACGGTCACTAGAGAGCATGGACTGAGCCAAGAGTGACCAGAAATGACAAAATGGAAAGTGGAAAGGACTCAGGTAGAATAATAATAAGAGTCTTCTTTCTGGGATAATTTCACCGGCCTTACTACATCTGCGGTAAGTTGTTATCAAAACTTGTGTACATTTCCTTCTAGGTGCAGCTTTATAGGTTTTTAATTTTTTTACTTTTAATTTATTTAAATGAAATTAATTAATTAGTTAATTAATTTAGTTGCTTAGAGAGAACACACATGCGTGCAAGCAGGGGAGGGGCAGAGGGAGAGGGAGAGAGAGAATCTTAAGCAGGCTGCATGCCCAGCATGAGCCCAATGTGGGGCCCTTATAGGGTTTTTTTTTATTGAGTCTGGAAAAATGTCTGAGAGAACTTCTAGAAACATGCTCCATGAATGAGGTTGTGCCTTAAAAAAAATACAACTTTTTCTTCTAAGAGTGTTTAGAAAGTTGCGTAAGAAAATACCAAATATATTTAAATAGCTGAGTTGTTTTTTTGGGAGGGGCAGCGTTTATTTAGGGAGTGATGTGCCTCACACAAGGATACTAATTACTAGCATTAAAGTTTAACTAATACTTCTTTAAATGATATGTGATCTACATATTCTTGCATATGGCAATTAAACGTCACATACGTGAGTACTTTCATTTGACCACTGGCAAAAGTTCCTATTCACCTTAGTTCAACACATTGATATTCATCAGAAATATTTGTGTTATTTGAGGTCAACTATTACTGAGGTATTAGGATACAACCTAGGAGTAAACTCATGGGCTGGTACCAAAATGGAGATCTCTTAGGAAATGTCTTTGAAAGCATAGATATATCTATGGGGTAGAACCAAGTCCTCTTGAGATGAGAATGTAAGTTCCCTGGGGTCCAGGTAACAGTTTCAAGAACCAATAATACAAGTTAGAAACCTTAAGAAACCCGTACTCTGCCCTAACATTCTAAGCCCTGGCAAAGCCATGACACACTGGTGAATGAATGGGATTGCCATTACTGGACAGGACTCTCAGAAAGGCAGACAGGCTCTGAACATCTTTGGTAGACTTTGGGCTGAAACCCAGATTAAACATTTCTTCCACTTGAATGTGAATCCAAAATCAAAATTAGGTCAGTCCACTCCTACTTGAAAACAAAGCCAATGGTCAATAACATTATCCTTCATTATGTGCACAAAATAAATTAGTCAGAAACCTTAGTTAAATATCTAGACTCAACATGAAAGTTCTAGAAGGGGAATTAAGTTAAAGCCAACACTACTGAGACCAGACACATAGGCTACAGGGAATAGACTAGCTAAAGAACATTTTACTATTTATGGAAACGTCTGTGGGGTGGGTACATTGTAAATAAAATATTAATAAAGAATCAAATGTGTTGACAATTGTACCACCCTACACCCTTCAGAGCCCCCTTCTCTTCTAGCCTTCCCTCTACTTCCAGATACTCTGCATCTAAGTTGGACTCAGGTTTCTCTCCCTTTCTCCTTAGACCAACCTCCACCCTTTTAGGATCTTTCTCTTGGTTATAAGATCAACCAATGCTAACACGAGCATGACTCAAAGAACCTTACACAGGTAACTCTCCAAATTAGTCGGTTTATACTACAGAAGGGACTTTACTAGAGATCAAAAGGACTTGATACATTTGAGAAGTAATCATGAAGAACAGATTTTTTTTTTTTACTTTCAGAGATTTAAAAGGATTTATCTAATACTTTAGAAACACACCAAATATAATGACACTTGCAGAGATCCACCTGGACCTATGGCTCTTAATCTCTCAGTGATATGTCATAATGAGAACAGCATTCCCATTATTGTGGATCTTCATAAATATAGAGAAACTCCAATAATACAAGAAAAAACCCTTCTAAAATAATAATTTATATTTTGTGGATGCAAATCTGCTTGCAGGATTTCATTACAGGCTAAATCTTGAAGATCTGCATATTGTCTGGTTTTTTGAGGCACGTTTCCCTCCCCAACACAAAGAAAAGAGGAGAGATAAGCAGCCCCCAGTTTCCATTTTCTCCTTTGGGCCAATGAAACATTCTGTCTGGATGGTAGGTTAAATGTCAAAGAAGTTTTGTTTTGATATGCATGATTTTTATCCTATGCTGAAGGACAACTCAGAGGGTGTCAGGGTTTGGCAAAAGCTTTCTCATTCTTTTTTCTTTCCTTTATTTCCTTTCTTTTCCTTTCCTTTCCTTTCCTTTCCTTTCCTTTCCTTTCCTTTCCTTTCCCTTACTTTCTCTCTTTCCTTTGTTTCTTCTATTAAAAAATTCCTTTTCGTCTAAAAATTTTAAAATACAATTATAAAAATAGCTGTTCTTTTAATCCCTTTTTTCTTTCTTTCTCTCTTCTTTTTTCCCTTTTGGATCTGTTTTATTTTCCTTGTACTGTTGTAGACTCTAAGTTTAAAATTCTCTTTTGGCCAGTAAAAAAGCGGACACAGGATTAAAGAGAGAGATGGCTAATGTCCGGGAAAAGACAAGAGCCCTGAATAAGGGTCCTTGCCCTGTTTTTATTAGGATCAGAAGGCTTACAAACATGGCGATGGACGTGCAAAAAAGGACAATGAATCTGTGAACATTAACTTGTGGATGTGAGGGAAAGGGGGACTTGAGGATATTTGTGGTTAGGGGTTTGGGTTAATACAAAACAAAACTGGGTGCTGGGCAGTCAGGAGGAAGGTTGTTTACCCCGGACAGGAGGCAGCATCTCTGTTTATCTTAGCTATTCTAGGGGATGAGACAGATGGGGGGAATAACCTCAGGGTTAATAAGACACTTTTTCTTTTGTTAACCAACTCTGCTCTGGGCTGCTTTGCCTGAAGCACAGGGTCCCTAGTCCATTCACCAATTTACCTAACTTGGCCCTATTCTCCTGCAAAAGCTGCTATAGGACCAAATTGGGGTGCTTCCACCCTGAACATCTAATCTTGTTTATTTCATACACCTGTGTATTGGGCACCTTTGCCTCTCCCTCTCTATTCTGGGGGCTCTGCACCCCCTCTCTACTTTAGGGTGCCTTTGCACCTTCCTATTCCTGGAACCTTTGTGCATCTCTATTCTCGGGGTTCTTTGCAACCCCCCAATCTTGGGGTGCCAATCTGGTTTACCCAAATTCGGATGTGAGCACTTTATGACTTTGTATTTCTTTATGCCTTGTCAACCCATTGGTATAAGCTTGGGGGATTTCTAAGCTTATCCCCACACTGTACATCAAGAAGTATATGACTGTATAGTTTCAGAAAACTACAATAATAATAAGATAGCTGTCAGATCAGTATAGTATGTTCTTTTTTTCTTCCTGGCCACAGTTACCCTATGTTGAGTTAATATTTCCTAAATATTCATTATGTTCACATAGCGGAGACAGACCACTAAACAAAGTGTTCTCTATTTTTTTATTAATTAATTTATTTTGTGACAGAGAGAGAGCACAAACAGGGGAGGTGCAAAGAGAAAAGGAGAGAGAGAATCCGAAGCAGGCTCCGTGCTGTCATCACAGAGCCCAGTGTAGGGCTCGAACTCATGAACAGTGAGATCATGACCTGAGCTGAAATCAACAGTTGGACACTTAACCAGCTGAGTCAACCACAATGACTCCCTTTCAACTGTTTTGGGATACTAATGTTGTTAATCATTATTAATAGATCACTGATAACACTTTTTAAAGGTTGGCAATTGAATATAAGTTTTATGCCTTTAGTCTCATTGGAATTTACTAGGAAGGACATGGGGGAAACTGTTAGTTCTTGCTGTGCTCCGCCCTTACTTCTAAGAGGTCCTGAAGGCTCTTGTCTGGTTAACCTATACTTCATCTGGTAATGCCAATTTCTTAGGATTGTAGAGATGAAAGAAGTATTAACGCTCATTGTTACTTTCATTTTTGGATAAATAACATAAAGAAGCCCAGAAACTTTGGGGAGCATGTTTCTAGCATTGCATGGACTATTAGTAAAGTAAGCAGTCTATAGCCTCAGTTAGCTGTCCCATCGTGACATGCTATGTTTCTTAGAAGTTTGGCATTGCTGATGAAAATTCTTCTGCCAAAGACCAAATATCGTGTGTTATGTGTGTACATTATGTGTGTGTTCTGGGGAGTTACAGCAAAATAAAGTTATTTCCTTAGTATAAACAGATCATCTAGGATAGTCACTAACAGTATCTGATGGTGACAGTGCATGTTCCAGGAGGCATTTGAGAGCAAAAATGTGCTCTTAAAGAAAATTACCTTCTAAAATGTCAGTGTGATTACTCTCTCTCTCTCTCTCTTTCTCCATATGGATCCACACACCTAAAATTGAATGCACATATTTATTTCTAAATTACTTCCTTCCTTTGATTTCCCCAGTTGTGTTATTAACTCAAAATTAAAATCCAAAATTACCTTTAACTCTTTTCTGTCTGCACTTCTTCCCATCAGCCAGTGTTGTTTCATTCTTTGTGTTTCTGCCTCAGAAATTTGGCTCATTTTAATCCTTTATTTTTTCTTTCCACACCTATATTCATTGTTCTAACCTTCAGTGTTTTCCCATTTTTTTTTTTTTTTTCTCTTCTGGAAAGAGCTTCCTATTGCACAGCTATGTGTGTACAAATTCAGGTTGATCTTCGTGATTGAATGGAAGATAATACACCATCTCTACAATTGTTCTATATTCTCTCTTAGGAGAAAGAACAAGGACTTTCTGTGCAAATGGAAAAAAAAATAGTACGAAATGCAATCAAGTGTTCTGAATAGGGTAAATACAATCAAAGCAATATGAATGGGGAGGAAGTAAAATATGACCCTGAGAAAACAGAAAGAAAAGAAAAGAAAGGATAAAAATATGAATCAGTGTCCCTGTTCAATGGGTTTTCTTTTTAGAGATTAAAATTATATATATATATATATATATCTCGTCATACTGGATCCTCTGAAACCTTCTTCTTTATCCTGGAAAAATAAGAAGGATCTTCAGGAAAAGAATACAAGAACTCTTCATTAGCATGCTAAGCAAGGAGTGTGTCTTGATGTTAGATGACTCCTTGCCATATGTATTCACTTGGGGAAAATGTAAATCTGACTTAGCCAATGAAAAATAATTACCTATTTTCTTGTGGCACCTTATAATGAAGAAAAACCTTTGTCTTACCAAGCCTGCTAACTGATATGCCCTACTTATAACTGGGTGTAATTAGTACCCTTAGAAAATGCCTCGGCAGGGAGTCAAATAATGACTCTTTTTCACTTGTTTTGAATAAAAATTGAGGACTTTAACAAAAAAAAAAAGGGAGAATCTGAAAACCGGCTTTTAGGATGAACAGATCACAACCATCAGAACCCATTCCCTTTTCTTCTAAAATACATAGCTAGACAGCATTTCTTGTTCTCTTTGGCAACTTGATGTTGACAACAGAATGGAGCAGGATTGACTTCCTTCACATCGACACCTGCATTCAGGACTTTCCCACCGTGTTTTTCCATGCTCCACCTCTGTTCCTGGCCGGATGTACAACGTAGACGTAGAGCAACCTTTGAAATCACATGCACAAGATGGCAGAACATCGGTTAGTTTGAATCAGTTAATGCCTAGAGGAGACTTGAACTACCTTGAATTGCTTTAGGACAGTTTTACATGAGTGAAAATTAAATACTCTGTGTGTTTCAGCCATTATTCTATAGTTTTCAGTACACAGATCTTTTACCTCTTTGGTTAGGTTTATTCCTAGGTATTTTATGGTTCTTGGTGCAATTGTAAATGAGATCGATTTCTTGATTTCTCCTTCTGTTGCTTCATTATTATTCACTTGGAGTTTTACTTGTTAAACCAGCAAGCATTGCAGTAAATAATACAAATGGAATCTAGAGGTATATCTATGTAACTAATATGGGTGGTATATAGAAGTGTTAGACACATTTCTGATTTATGGCTTTAAATGGTTTTTTAGTGATTTTTCATTTTTTTAATTTTTTAAATGTTTATCGAGAGAGAGAGAGAGAGAGAGAGCTCGCGCACATGTCAGGGAGGGGCAGAGAAAGAGGGAGACAGAAGCCCAACCAGGCTCCTGACTGTCAGTGCAGAACCCAGTGTGGGGCTCAGTCTCATGACCCATGAGATCATGACCTGAACCCAGACCAAGAGTCAGATGCTCAGCTGACTGAGACGCCCAGGAGCCCCTAAATTACTTTTAAAATTGTATTTTGGCTAATCAAAAAACATAATTTGAAAAACAGACTAAAGATACGTTTTGCTTGGAAAATCACTGAGACGAATAGCAGAGAGTATGAGTAAAAGTAAAGTAGAGAGTGTAAACAAATTTTGTGGGAAATTAAAAATAATTTTATAGAAGTTAATGAAGACAATATAGAAGAAAAACAGAAAAGGTGGTGATAAATAATAATTCATATGAGAAATAATGATTCATAAATTTAGTACATTCCTTATGCTCTCATAAGCTTATACACGAAAGAATAATATTGATGTGGTCTTTACATACAGAGGTAAATAAAACCACACAGGTTTGTTATAGTTGAATATGGCTGCTACGGTTGTATTCTAAAATAATAAAATTTGGCAGAAATGGATTGAGCATTGGGTCTATTTGCAAAATGTTTTCCAGTGTTAAGATTTTGTCTTGTTGATCTTGGTTTTGGAGAGGAATCAATAACGTTTTAAAAGCACTGTTTTAGTCAGGATACCTAACTGCTGGATTGGAAAGTCCACAAAGCTCAGTATTTACCATAAAAAAAGTTTGTTTCTCACTCACACGACTGCCTATCCAGAACCGGTCGACCTCAAACTGGAAATGAGTTGAGAAGCAAGGACTTACTTTTAAGTTTTCCCAGAGGGGAAGAAGAGTGAGGTCATAGCAAGTTCAATTTGGCAGGGAGTGTTTCGAAAAGAAAGGATCAGAAGACTGTAACTCCTTCTCTCTTCCTGAGAAACCTGGAAAGAGGGAGTGACACCAGTCAAATCTTGTTATGATCATTTTAGTAAGCTGATCTTCTAATACGCTCATAGATGGTATTTATGGGTGGAAAGATAACAGAGTCATTATACGTGAAATATTTTCATCTGAATAAATCAGGTCTGTTTAGGTTATTTACTATAAAGAAATCTGGGATTTATGGATTTATATGACTGGCTCGGAAATGGGGTATCGTCACATAAGCCGTGTAATTAATGTGACAAAAGATGATGTTCCTTAACATCTCAGTAACCATTGAGCATTCATTTCTCAGAGCAACCTTCACAGGCAGAAGCCAGACCACAATGCATCTTGAAGCCAGAGATAAATGACCATCCTAGGCAGCTATCTCAGACAGTCTGAGTGTCTCCAAAAGAATAATTCTTTATGTTTTATGATTGCTTGTATCCTTTGATTCACTGCTAAGGTGAATGAAAACTTGGTTACAGAGTAAAGTCCATGATTCCCATGAGCCTGACTTGACGATTCAATACTTTGTGTCATCTCAGTGTTATACCAAGAATATGTGGAGGAGGACGGGTACGCTAAGAAATCCCTAAATTATTGTCTCTTCTTTATGGATAAAAAGCTATACCTCAAAAGTGGATAAAAAAAATTGAGATTGTTATGTCTGAGTTTAGTCATGAAGTTGCAAGTGAGTATTTAGATTTTCTACATGAATTTCAGTCTTTTGGTCAGCGTAAGAATATCAGTTAGGGTTGCATTTGGCTGCAAGTAACATGGTTAAATTCGATAAAGTTCTTGTATTAACCACACCTGAGAAGAAATCAGAAAGCAGACATTTCCAGATCTGCTTCAGAATTCTCAAGGATCCATCTAAGCAACGCTCAGCAGGTGGCTTCACCATCTTGGCCACAAGATGGCTCTCTCTCTCTCTCAGGATTACCTTTGCCCACTTTGGAGAAAGACAAAGAGGGAGAGAGGAAGATGTAGTGAGCAAAACATGTGCAGAAATTGCTGGCAGACTTTCACTTATGCTTCATGGACTTTGTCACGTGACTATCCCTAGGTGAAATAGTGTCTGTAAAGTTAATTAGTTCTATGCATATTGCCGCATCAGTAAAATTATGGCTCACTTAGTGAGAAAGAAGGAGAGGAGGACTTGGAAAAGCAATTATCAGTGTCTACACTGCCAAAATTTTTATATATTACTAGAAGAGACCATGGGATCACAGCAAATAAAATTGGATTGTTATCACAAGTGGTTTTTGGACGTAGTTAAACATAGATTCAAGAGTAGATGATTGTGGATGTTTGGATGTAGAGGGTGGCGTTACAAAATCACTAATCCATCTTCCAACTGTGAGATTTGATGAGTCTATTGTTTTCCTTTTGTGCGTCTCTCCATTATTATTGTTTCACTCCAGAATGAAAGCAAGTTTCCTTTTAGACACCTCACACGCTAATTCATTTCAATATTCATATACCTTCCAGGACTTCTAACCGGCGATCATACACATGTTGCATCAGAATTTATGAAGTCTATGAACCTGAGGAGTTTGGAAGTTATCTCTGGTTAAAATAGGCACTTAAGACCGGGAGTTGGGGTCGACCCCATTATGTTCTAACAGGCTTTTCCAACCCTGTCTCTTTCTTTGAACGTTTTCTCACCTCTCCAATCTGTTAGGTTACTCAATGTTCATCAGCCTACCTCTGATTTTCCTACCTTTGAAAATTTATTTTTTCTGTTTTCAGTACAATGGCCCACGATAACTGACCAACCGGTTTTAATTGCATTTTTTATTTCAAAGTCTCCTTAGTGGTCATCACATGCAGGAATCTTTCTTATTTCTTCCAGGTAGTAATATCTCCTTTGCACATAAACAGTGTTTTGTGTGTCTGTTTGCTTTCTTTTAC
This sequence comes from Panthera tigris, assembly GCF_018350195.1. Lineage (NCBI taxonomy): Eukaryota > Metazoa > Chordata > Mammalia > Carnivora > Felidae > Panthera > Panthera tigris. The sequence goes on along the minus strand of NC_056671.1, from coordinate 84,492,188 downwards.
AATACTGCACCCTTTAATAACATTTTGAAATATCAGAATTTTATCTTCTTTTGCCTCTTTGGATATGTTAGGAAAAGAACTCTCATATTGAACACAATATAAATTCCATAAATATTTGCTATTGTTTTGAGAAAAAAGAACATGAAAGATAATCAGAGAAGAAAAGGAAATGGAAATGGGAAAGGCCATATAAAAAACAACTTACATTCAATATTAAGCTATGCTCATTACTTGTTATAAGACACAGCCCACTGAGATGGATGTATGATATATAATTTGTACCAAAGTAAGTATGTTTATATTTTCTTTTTTAAAAAATTTGTTTATGTTTATATATTTTTGACAGAGAGAGAGAGAGAGAGAGAGAGAGAGAGAGAGAGAGAGAGAGAGAGAGAATGAGCGGGGGAGGGGCAGAGAGAGTGGGAGACACAGAATCCGAAGCAGGCTCCAGGCTCTGAGCTGTCAGCACAGAGTCCGACGCGAGGCTCGAACTCACAGACTGAGAGATCGTGACCTGAGCCCAAGTTGGACGCTCAACCGACTGAGCCACCCAGGCGCCACATATGTTTATATTTTCTTATCAAAAAAGCATACAATTAAAAGTTAAACAGCATGAGTTTTAATGGACTTGCATATATGAAAATCTTTTTGTGACCCTTGATGCAGGAGATGACAACCCCCCAGGTCAGTATGTACAAGTGTGCATATATGTGTATAAATATGTATGTGTGTGTAAATGTGTGTTTTTCATGTATATGTATAAAAGGCTAGATAGATAGATGTATATGTACACACAATATTATAATGCCTACCTGTCTTGTACTGTGTTACAAATTATAAAATATTTCATATGATACATGTTGTGAGCTGTTAAATAAAAATAGTTCCCTTCTGATTTCAGTTTTGTCATTAAGGCAATAGAAGTGAAAGAGTTCAATGTCAAAAGGAACATTCACAGTTGTAACGACTGTGTTGGGCAGGAACGAGAGCCTTGGAAATTAGAATCATTGTCAGCTTTCACATTTTTCCCATTCGCATCTTTTCTGTGTCTGGCATCTGAGATAAGTATATATTAAGAAATCTGAAATGACATGAAGCTTGATGATTAACTGCTGGGATATAAAGTAATCAGTATGCAAAAATCAACTGGGCTGAGTGAAATCTATTTGCAACCTTCAAGGGTATTGTTTTGCTATCATAACCCTAGCAAAATGAAAATGTGCAATATAAAAAGGATTTGTACCGGATAATTAACGGAAACTTGGATACCAATTGTAGAAATAAAATGACAGAACTCTTATGAGTGAATTGAAATAGTAACAGAGAGCCTGTCCATCTGGTCCTTAAGAGAGAGCAGAGGACAATGCGAAATTGTCTATTACAATAGTGCCGTTCCTGGGGTCTCCACTGGACTTATTTTACTTGCATATTTTCTTAGGCAAATTTTATTTTTTTCTTGTGCAGTTTTCTACAAAGATACTGAAAAAGCCCTGCATCTTTGATCATCTCCCTTACCACCTACCCCCTTTTAAACCAGTTCTCGTAGGAATACATAGGAATGTATCTGAAATTCAAGATATTAAGACTTTTCTCTGGGACACTTGGGTGGCTCAGTCAGTTGACTGTCCAGCTCTTGATTTCGGCTCAGGTCATGATCTCACGATTCGTGGGATTGAGCCCCACGTGGGGCTCTGCACACTCAGCACAGAGCTTGTTTGGGATTCCCTCTCTTCCTCTCCTTCGGCCCCTCCTCCCCCCTTTTGCTCTCAGAATAAGTAAACATTAAAAAAAAAAAAGACTTTTCTCAAGTCTTTATTGTCTTGCAAAACCTAAAGTCCTGGGCATGGTATAAAAAGATCTTCTGTAATCTGCCTCTATAACTCCTCCAGTGTCACCCCTCTTCAAGCTGTTAGTTGCAAGTCTTTCCCAAGACCTTGCTGGAAACAACTGCCTGCTGCTCCTTCCATCGAGATGCAATCCTCTCTCCTAAAGGTACTTCCCCACATTCTAAGTGTATCCAGCTACCCCCACTCTTGAAAACTTTCAGGCATTACTTTCTCCAGGAAGCTTTTTTGCCTACCAAAGCTCGGCCCAGTATCCTTTTTCTGTGCCCCCAAGACACCACACTTGAAAGTAATCTTCTTGTTGAAGTATGACCTACAGACAAAGGCAAGCAGTATTAAGTGCAGAGTTTGATAACATGAATCCATGTAACCAGCACTCTGGACAGGAGAGGGGACATTGCCTGAATCCTCAAAGCTGACTTCTTGGCACCTTCCAGTCACAGCTCCAACAAAGACAATCACCCATCATTTCTAGCACCATAGGTCAGTTCCATCTGTTTCTGAGTGATATAATGTGTGTACTTCTGTGTGTTGGGCAAACATTACCTTGAAATAGGGATCTTGTCTTTGTATCGATTAGTTAAGTGATGAAAATGTGAGAGATGAATGAACGTATCCGATTTTTCTTCCCAAAGACAAACATATTTTCTCTGTTTGGAATAAATTGAAGTCATGCAGCGTTTCTGAAAAATATTTTATTATGTAGAAATAGGAAGACTTAGAATTGTGTACAGTTCTTATAATAGTTTGTCTGTTACTTACGCTATCTTCTTTATGTTTCTAAAAATATTTGTATGGCAGATCCTGCAGTTTCAGGTTACTCAGCTGTACATTTCCAGGAAGTATGTATATTATTTTTTTGTAGGAAACAAAACAGGTAATAAAGACTAAGAAAGTGTTGAAAAACCCTAAATTATTAGATGGTGTTTGAAAGATAGTGCATAAAAAGATGGAATTAACATCATCTTCTTTGTAAATGTGAGAAGAAATTTAAATAGGAAGCTTGAGTTATGTTTGGATCTGGTTGCCGAAAGTGTGCTTGTCAAGAGCTATCATGAGTATGAAATTTAACCTTAATTGCAAACCAAGAAGTTAGCCTGTCACGGTTTCATGGGCGTTGACAGAAGACATGAGACTCTTGATCAGAGACAAAGAACTTCATTACTCACAGGAATAATAGAGGATCAGCACTTCTTCAGGTTGGTTCCCTGAGTTCCAATTACCGCAGTGTGACAGGAAGAGGGCAGGTTGAAATCCACACACACAGTGTGGAATCTGTGGATTAAGGAACCCAAATTTTTTCTGAGGGACCGTCCACATGCCTGATGTAAAGCAAGACACTGTCTCTATCTTCCATGACTCTCAGCAAACCTGTTTCGGAGGGAACCACTCTCTCTGTCTTTTAAGTATTGTGTATTCCAATGTCCTAGAAAAGATAGTCTGGAAAAGAGACCATCTGTGCCTCTGCTTACAAGACATGTAGAGATGTGAGAGCACTGTGGACAATTATGTCCCTAAATATAGACCTTATTTGTATATTGTTTTGTATACTGGCAAATTTCCCTTAAGAGTACCGCTCTGCCAGCCACTCTGATTAATCTGAAAGTGGCCAGAACCAGATCTGTTCATTGTGTTTCATACAAAACTTAATTAAGGCTATTATCAACACAATGTTGAATAGCAGGATGAGGTCAACCTATGGTATTGATTTCAACCATGACCTTCAGGGTCCTGTACACTGCCAACAGAACAAATCCCATTAAGCACTAGGGTCTATCTTTGAAAGTCAGACAGCTTTCTCAGCCTTCTGAACTGACCTTTCTACTTGATCTGAGGAATTAACCAGGTACAGCAGGGAGTATTAGTGACTGCAGAACTCTTCCTTGTCCCATAAGGAGGAGGTCTAGGCCATTCTATCATCCATAATGATACTGGCCAGTGATTTAAGGCTGGTCCTTTTGCCTTTCAGAGATGCTGTCATTGATCGCTGCAGATAAAATCAGAGACATAATTCATACCACCTTTTATAATCGATGACTCCCATTGAAGGGGTAACTACATATACGGTTGCTTTCCACGGTAACCAAGAGGAGTTTCACTCTGGGGAGATCTCTGCAGTCATCTGAAGGCTACATGATTCACCAGTGGAATTTCCTTAACAGATAAAGGTATCTTAAAGTCTTATATAAGATGCCATTCACTGTGTTTTGGGGAGGAAGGAAAGCTAATACCTGAATTCTACCTTTAAAGTATTGTCCAGATTCCCTGGAAAGTGTTCACAAGGTTTTTACTTGGTGTGTATGTGTGTTGGGGGCGGGGGTGGGGGCTCCTACAAGTGCACAGGTTGACGGGTCTTCTCAACAGGCTAATAAGTCTTAGAATTCCCAGGTCAGTTTCAGTAATTAAGCTCGTTTCTTATTTTGAGAGAGATTTCCTGAGGACAATTAATCCAATCTGTCCTGTCTGTCTAACCACCAGCCAGGCGGCAATTGTTCACCCAGTGGAGGACTGAATGGCTATGGTGATGGGATGGGGGAGACATCTGGCAGGCGGGCCAGGATGCTTTGCAGGGATGTGCAGGACTGGGGCCACCCGTGACTCTTTCAGATAGACAGAGCTCCTGGTAGAACTAATGGTGATCAACTTGTGGTCCAGGCCTGAGATTTGGCGAGGATGGCAGATCCAGTATTGAGTTAAATTTGAGGCTTTGGCAACCGTTTGGGAAAGTTGCACCAGGGCGCTTCCCTTCCTCATCAAGTCTGCACAGAGAGGCCCTGAAAGAGGAAAAAATTATTAATGTTCTCTTCTCGCCTGTAATTCCCAGGATTGATGTGGGGAGTTTTGCTCTCCCTCTACCACCGCAAATCAGGCAACACATTCTACTAGGAATAACTTCACCTCTGTCCTATCGCTTCCTAACTCACAGCCACATCTTTCAATCCGATCAGTTGCAAGAAGGACACGGGATACATCTGTACAATGGAACCAAAATGTGGGACGGGTTTCCTATGCCCCTTTTGGCCAGGCTGCAACCTGGATGGTGTGTCTTTGGTTTGCAACAGTCTGACTCTGATTTACCAAGTGTGGTTATCATTTGTATGTCCTCTTTGAAGTTTATTGTTCATCTCTTATCAATCAGTAATTTTGTCTTCCCCAAAATGGAAGGGTTTGGACCTTATTTCTTCAAATATTCCTTCTGCCCCTTTTCTCTGTCCTCTTTTGTGATTCCATTTACGTGGTGGTTGGATGGTGTGGTATTGTCCCACAGGTCTGTGAGACTTTTTTCATTTTTTTTTTAAACAAATTCTTCAATAAACTGTTTATTTATTTTAAAATAAATGTTTGGGTTTTCTGGTTAATAGCTTCATTGAAGTCTAATTTACTTGCAAAATTTACAATACACAAATTTTGTAAATTATTTTGGAAGTACCCCGTTTGGTGAATTTTAATCTTTGTATATGGCCATGTGAATTTTACCAGTCAAAGTAAAGAGTCTCATCCTGCATTGGCTCCTTATGCCCCTTTATAACGGCCCCTCCAGGGTGCCTGGGTGACTCAATTGGTTAAGCATCAGATTTTGGCTCAGGTCATGATCTCTCAGTTCCTGAGGTTGAGCCCTGCATCAGGCTCTGCGCTGACAGCTCAGAGCCTGGAGCCTGCTTCAAATTTCCTGTCTCCCTTTCTCCCTGCCCCTCGCCCACTCACACTCTGTCTCTCTCTCTCTCTCTCAAAAATAAATAAACATTAAAAAAATTTTTATAACGGCCACTCCCAAAGAAGGCAAAATGCTTCTTTCTTATGCAGATTTTCTTCTCTGCCCGAAGGAAACTCCTTGTTTGACTTCTCATTTCTCTCCTTCACACCTCACACTACTCACTCCTTTCTTCCTAGCACTTACTGGCTGCCATAATCCCTTACTTCCTTCAGAGTATCCTGAGGGCCCAGTTCTTCTTCTGAAACCATTTTATGGTTAATGAAATCAAAATGTTTGCTCTCTTCTCTTATTGGGAACTTTCCAAGGTGATGCGATTATAAGAGCTAATGAATATTAGTTAAAAAAATTATTTCCTGCCCGCCATCTGTACATGTTTTGAGATATCAACAAGAACAATTCTCTTGTACATTATTTCAACATTTATCTAGAATCACAGCCACTAGAAAAGATGTATGTGTCTAAGTATAGTTTTGCAGATGTTGGTTTTAAATGTCAATGTAAGGAGATTAAGAATGTTGAACTGGTTACATTACACTATGCCAACTTTTTTTATGGGGCCGGGGTTTGGCCATGTGATAGAAATAGCTTCTAGTCATTTCTATTAGTTAAAAATGAAAACCAATCTAATATAATCCTTACTATATTAGAGCTTAAAAATATACATCAAATATAAATATATAACAACCTCAGAGTTTTTATTGCCATATCTTTGTTTTTTCAGATAGATTTTGATGTGGGTTTACACAGGTGTACAGGACATATTCCTTTAAGGCAATATTTCATTGCCTTTTTATTTTACCATTCTAAAACACATTGATATTTCTATGGTATTGTTAAGTCTTATCTTTAGATTTTCATTATTGCTTATTTTTTTTCTTATTGCTTGCCTCTTCTTTGAGAGAATTTATGTCATCATTCAGTGCATTCCTTCTATAAATTGTCTTTGTCTATGTAAGTGTAATTTGGAAATGAAAATTGAATTTGAAACATAAGCACTAAAAGCTTACAATGGTCAAGTTTATAATTAACAGCACTTTTGTATTATGTGCCAAAAAAATCTGTTTTCCATTTTATTTAAATATTCTTTTCTTGTTTATGTCCTGGATTCTTCTTGTCAGATAGTCATAATTAAAATAATTGATTCTGTGAAAAGATCCTGCGGTGTAATGCTTAACAGTCCATATCGAAAAGGTCAGACAGCAATTACTGTAATTTTGCATAAAATGAAATAAAAAAGCCACCCCTTCACTTCAAGTTAAAAATGTTAGGGTAATCAGAATTCTCACGAGGCTTTTTCAATCAATACATGCTTCAGTGAGTGATTGCAGCCCCAAAATCGAAAGAACATTCTATTCAGGCCTACAATTATGGTCACACAGAATATAAGTCCTTTTAGAAAGACTTTTTTTTTCTGCTTGAAAAGATTGATTTTGGTTGTCCATAACCCTCATGTTTTCTCTGACACTGTATTTTGTATGTTTCCGGGGGTTAGACGCTTCTGTGAAAGTCTGCATTCACGGGATTGACTCCTTCCAGAAATGCTTGTGACTCTTTGTGACAAGGATACTGTTTCTATTTGGACTTTCTGGGATTTAACAATGAAAGCTAAAAATTTTAGGGAAATGTAATACTGTAACCTTGAGGGTTCCTTTAAACTCAGCATATGGAAAATATCATTCACATTAAATCAGCTTTTTGAGTCTGCTTAATTAGTTTTTTTTCCCAGTAAAATATCATTTTTTTTCTTTTAGAGACAAGTACACAGAAGCAAAGTTAGGAAAGAATATTTAAAGGGTAAGTTTTTAGGGGAAGGATGAGCAATTTCAAGAAAGTCATAACATATATGAATAAGCGAGTATTAGCTGAGGGCATTTTGGTAGATGCTTAAGGCGCAAGACCTACCTCTCTCTCTCCTATTCATCCAGACTTGCTGGGAATGATAAAACACAAAGTTAAGTTGCAATAAGATATTTATTTAATCTACGGAGCGAGAATGTATGGAGTTTAAAGGTACAGAATAAGAAGAAATGTATTTAAGGTATGACAGTATATTGTATTTCACCCTGTTGACATTTTCTTTTCAAGATTCAATTTAACTAGGGTCTTGAACAACAAGGTGTAAATGAGTAGAGAACCAGATTGTGTGTAGGGGCAAAAATGAGGTAATTTGCTAAAAGTGTGGGTTTGTGCAGAATCATTTCAAATGGGCTCAGGAAAAAAAAAAGTTACCCTACACAGAAATCGAAGTGCCTACAGGATTTGTTCCTTGTAGAGGCTGTGAGGGAGAATGAGTTTCTTGCCTCTTCCGGCTTCTGGTGGTTGCCTGTAATCCTTGGCATTCCCTGGCTTTGACTTGTATCGCTCCAATCTCTGCCTCTGTTGTCATCGGGCTCTTACCACGGGTATCTGCATCTCTTCTCTTCAGATGAAGATCCCGGTGTTGTTGGATTTGGGCTCCATGTTAATCCAGCAGGATGTCTGAGAATTCACCTATCTACTCAGAGATGGTGTCAGATTCCACAGGTTCAGGGTTCAGTCCTGTAAGACTATCCTCAGCCCCCACTTCAGATGCCAGTCACAAGTGATTACCTGTCCTTCTATCCCACTGACTATAGATGGGAGGTTCCCACAACTCCTTTCCTTGACTTCAGATGCCAGTTGCAACCCTGGCTGTTGTTTCCTGTGCTTCGGACCAACTGGCTGTATATCCCAGGTTCCCCTTCTTTGGTTCAATTAATTTACTAGAGTGGCTGACAGAACGCTGAAAAACATTTTACTTATGAGATCAACAGTTTATTGTAAAAGGATATAACTCAGAAGCAGCCGGATGGAAGATATACGTAGGTAAGATATGAAAGAAAGGGTAAAGAGCTTCTGTGTCCTCCCTGAGCATATGACCCTCGTCATATATCCAGATGTTTACCAACCAAAAGTCTCTCCAGATCCCATCCTTCTGTTTTTTTGTTTCGTTTTGGTTTGGTTTTAAGTTTTCTTATTTATTTTGAGAGAGACAGAGGGAGCCCAAGTTGGGGAGAGGCAGAGAGAGAGAGAGAGAGAGAGAGAGAGAGAGAGAGAGAGAATCCCAAGTAGGATCCATGCTATCAGTGCCCAATGCAGGGCTTGAACTCACAAACTGTGAGACCACAAACAAGCCAAAACCAAGAGTCAGACGCTCACCGACTGAGTCACCCAGGCTCCCTCCTTCTGGGTTTTTATGAAGGCTTCATTACATAAACATGACAATGTCCTCCAGCCCTAGAGGTTTGGGGGTGAGACTGAAAGTTCCAGTCCTCTGATCACATGTTTGGCTCCATTGGTAACCAGCCCTGACCCTTAGTTGCTTTCCAAAGGTCACTTATCAACCTAACAACTACCTGTATGACTCTCAATCTTTGGGAAATTACGAAGGTCTTGAGAACTGTGAGCCAAGAACCATAGACGAAACTCAAATATATGTTTCCCATAAATCACAACATCACACACAAATATGATCTCATTTTAACTTGATTACACCTGCAGAGACTCTAAGGCTCTAAGTGGACAAGAATTTGGGGGCACACTATTCAATCCTGTACACTATAAATAACAAGTTGAAAATATAATTATCATCTGCTTTCACCTTGATAGTAGATATGTATTTTACATTCTCTGGAGAGCTCAAGGCCACTCAAAGCTCTTTGCTCCCAACACCAAAGCCCTAACCTGGACACACACACAAACCATCTTCACTCTGATTTCCATGGAAAATATTTGGATATGGGCAGAGTACATCAAAATAGTATGTTTGACATTTTTAAAGCATAGGAAAGGAATATAGAGTATGTTATTAGGCTGCCTGCATGTGGGTCTGAAGGCCAAAGGGCACAGTCTCTGTTTCTCTCTGCTTTCAATTGAATAAGATATGGCAAGATCCAGAGAGCCAATTCCATAATGGGCCCTAAGAAAACTGTTCCCTAAGTCTGGTCCCTGGATCATGAGCATCCCCTAGAACATTAGTAGGAAGGCAAATTCTCATGCCCAGAATTCTGTTTTTCAACTACTACTCCAGAAAGAACTAACTTTTCCTCTACTTTTGAGCATTTCTTCGAAAAGCAAGAGAAGCCCTTGGCAGCTCACCTGGTCCAATCATATTCATCATGGTCACAAAGCAGAAACGAAGTTGTCCTTGAGGCTCACCCAATACTTCTAAAGTTCACGCTCTTGCTTTGTCCCTTCTTCTTACCTTTTGCAACCCCCACCACCACAGACTCTGGTGTCAGTGTAGGGAATTCTTGCCTTGTGGGATCACAAAGGACTTTATACATTCAATCCGACATATGCCTTGTTTTCAGTTTCCACTTCCTATTGCAGATACTTAGGTACATGTTTTATCTCTTTTATGGATATAAACTCTTTGGGGACAGGGCAATTTACTGTTATGCATCCATTCTTCCACAGCGCTTACACATAATAAATTTGCCTCGGACATAGTGACCATTCAATACCTTTTTCGGGGAGGGGGAATGTTGAGTTAAACATAAAATTTTAGAGAAAATAATTTCACTAAAGCCATTTTTTCTGCCCCGGATTGTTAATCATATTGACATTTCATAGTGTTTATCTGTACTTTTCAAAGCTAATGCCTTTCATTGGAAACAGAATGGAATTATCCACTAAATTCATTTCTATGGTGAGGGGGAAAAAAATGTTTAGAGCAACATGAATCAAAATGTCCTTTTGAATATAAAGTACAGTGACAGTAATAATTGAAGTTCCTGGCAGCAATGTAACTATAATGAACTCCTGCCACACTTGTCATATACTTATTAAGCATAGAAGAGATGGTTGCTGCTCCGGATAAAAAGAGCTAGACTCCTTGATCATTTGCTTAACTCCACTTTAGATAAAGTCTTTAGAAAATAAGCTTCCATTAAGGAGAATTTCTTAAAACCATTTAATGGATCCCTACGTTCTATTTAATGTTTAAGATGTCAAAAGACTTTTTCTTTAGGAATTTCTACTGTTAATTCATTTCTACAGAATATGATATTCCTCCTCTACATTATGAAAAGAGAGAGCTGTTCCAAACCATCATATAACTGAAAATGAGTCTTCATGCCCCTAAACTATATTCATACACATAAGTTTCTAATTTCATTATATTTTTATCTAAACTCATCTTTTAAAAATAACAATTTTTTCAAAACGAGGTGTGATTTTTAAAAAAATATTAGCGTATTTTGGAAGTTATTTAGACTCTAGCATCCAAGAAGGTAGAATTTAGAATTTTGTTACATTTATCATTGGTCACCAGACTAGAATATTGGCATTCAATAGGTATTTGAAAAAGTGAATGAATGAATTTCACTACAGAATTCAGTTTCAATTTGAAATAAGTCATTGAAGGAATAATGTAGTCTAGGAGGGTGCAGTGGAGAACATCATAGCACTTAGAACTTGATTTATCAAGCACAGAATGTGTGGAGAGAAAGCTACCCAGTATTGTATAGAGTGCCTTGGAGTAGGTGGATATGGTTGAAGTTATACCAATATTTTATTATAAATGTAGTCACTTTTGACGTGATAGTTTGAGAATTATCATAACATTGTGGAATTTTAAAGAGCCATTATAAACAATAACAGGCAATGCCAGTACATGATGATAGAAAAAAAAAGATTGCTACTGGCTTTCTAGAGACTAATTTTTATCCCTAAAAGCAGAGTAAGCAATTTCAGATGGTAATTCATGCATAATTTACATGTAGGTAAAGTTTCCTCACTATTAGAATTCATCCAATTCTTCAGGGTATCAATGCCAAAAGCAGGTATAATGTACTTTATCTATGGCTGAACTGCAAATAATCATCTTAAAGAAATGAAAACAACTTCTTAGCATAAAAAGATGCTTATCCTCTGAAATGCTTGCTATATATAGGTTCAGCCAGAGTTAAGAACAGCCAGATTAAAAATATCTCACGCATACCAATTAGCTTGCTTGTCTCCCCTCTCGTGGCCCAACCATGCTGAAGACTCAATTCCCTCTACATTTCTCTCTCCAGTCCATCTTCTACCCTGCAGGCCAACTGGCAAGAGTTCAACAGCTCCTACTGGGTAGGGCAGACAGGTGTCTGAACTAATATTTACTTACCACTTCTTTTCTTTGTTTTCAGATGATCTGTTAGCCCTCCTTCCCCTCCGCATCTTATCTTGAATCTTTTCCAAACTTCCACTCATAAAAATTACATTGAAATTGCACCTTTTCCCCCAAACTTATCCGATTTCACAAAACTATCTTATTTTTACGTTGTACCTTCATTTTATGTATGGGGAAAAGTTTACCAAATTATGATTAAGTAAAAAAAAAAGCTTGCTATAGACATACTTGAATTTCCAAAAAGCATATGTATTCCGAAGTGAAGTTAGATTTAATAAAGTATTATTACCATTAACCAGTAAAGCCCTTAATGGATCACAGAACTCGACTTCAGAACAAGCTTATTTTTTATTTGCACTCTAAGTAACTTTGGTCTTCTTTAAGCTATAACTTGTAATACTAAAAATGTAACTTCTAAATACTATTACATAGTCTGCATTTTTATTACGACACTCCTTTTCATTATATTTCATTGACAAATGTGTATTATTTAATACCGATGAAGAACATTCTGGTGATCTATTTTGGGAAGCATACCATTCTTTACTGTTCTCCTCCACTGGAAAACACATCCCCGGTTTAAGCAAATGAATTACAAATGAAATACAGACACATCAACAAGTGACTACTAGTTGAGGAGTATTTGCTGAGTTGGAATTGCTACTTAGAAAACTTCAAATACAAAAATGCTTTTATTGTGACCCCCAAGCTTTCTTAAGGTATGTTTGTAAGCAAGTTAGGAAGAGAAATGAAAATTGTGGCCCTGGAATAAAGCCAAGCTACCTAGTCAACCTGGAGAAGTCCGTAGATCGCAACATTTACTGTATATGAGAATTACCAAAAGGTTTGTTAGCACACGGTTGTGGAGTTTCACTCCCAGAGTTTATTTTCACTGGTCAAGTTTATTCATATGTATTACATGGAAATTTATTTCAACATAGGAAATAAAGACATCCATGATTCAATTGCCTCATAGCGTGTTTTCAGAAGGACACGCCCACTTTGTTGGAGTGATATGCCTTTCCACTACTATGGTGCTCAATATTTTCCTCTGACTTTTTGGTTTTTAACTTAGTATTAGAAGTCCTTTGATAAGATTATTTTGTCGTTTACTCCTGAAGATAGATACTCTATTGGAAAATAGCAAGGGGCAGAATTCTTATAGATTGAATAGACAGCTCACGTTGATTGTAACTTCATCCCCGAAGTCAAAGAAAGCTGCCTGGAGATAAGTTCTACAAGGGTTCAAGTAGAGCACTTTATTATGGCAGTGATTTGGGAAGTCAAACTCTTTTCTTATACCTACAGAGGACAGAGCTCAGTGAAGGTCTTATCAAGATGAGACCAATTTCAAAGATCAGATTAAATTGCACACCCTTTGCTTTCTGGGCAGGCACAAAGGGTTCACAGGGGAATGGGGACCTTTCTGGAATGGCTCTATACCTATATTCCTTCACTGGTTATCTAGTCCATCTACCTGTATTCTTCATGCCATGCTCCCTACGGACGTATTTCCCATTCTTCACACCTCCGCCGATCCCTCGTGTGTCTTCAACTGCTTGTTCTGAACTCAGCTTCACACAGTTTTCAGGGAAGTATCTCTAACCTTCAACCAGTCAGTTCTGCTATCACATTTCCAGCAGCACATCATATATGTGCTTCACAACATTTCCATTCTGATATGAATTAACTCTTTGTTTAGCTCGTTCTGTCTTTCTAGTTTACATTATGAGCTCTGTGGCGGCCTCCTATCTGATTTGATCAGTATTGTGTCTTTCGTATTTAACAAAGCAGATTCTGTGTCTGTGTGTACTTCAAATACAGTAGGTATGAAATAAATCTCTTGATAAATTGAAAATTAATTTTCCACTAAGCATGAAATTATAATTAAATGTAAACATTTTAACTGCGTATGTAATGAAGAATACTTCGTGGTGAAATAAATTAGATCAGCCAATCAGTTTATCCATTAAAGGTCCAATAATAGTGCTATAGAATGGTTCATTTAATGGAGATCTGTATCATTATTAATGACCCAGTATATTCTACATTTAGAATCATAATGTTTTCAAGCCAAAAGAGGACACAGTGGTATGAACAGGCTTTGGAGTCAGATAAGTTTGTGTTTTAGTACCAGCTTTTCCAGGTAAATATATTTGGCAAGTTATCTGAATTTCATAAGCCTTGATTTTCTCATATGTAAGGTCTGGTTACTGTTATCAACCTTTAAAAATTATGAATATTAGAAAAGCTCCACACAAAATTGAAAAAAATTATTACATAGTAAATATTACTTATTGTATGCAAACTAATTCAAATCATGAACAATAAAAACATGTCATCAAAAGAACATATTAATTTATTCCCTTAATCAATTTAACAAAAATATTTATTCAGTTCTTTCTATATGCCAAACAATAAATATCCAATTTGTCTAACAATTGCCTCTAACTTTTAGGATCTACAATACATTGTCACTTGAAATTTACCTGTGTCACGAGTTACATTCTTCCAATTTCTGTGTTCTCAATATTTAAATGTTTTTAAAGAAACATTGAATAACACCATGAAATTGTATTAGCTTAATGAATAATGTAAATCATTTTACTACAAAAACTACTATGTGAATTCCTTAAATCAATATATTATTTAATTACATGGATTTAAGAAATAATTAATATGAGAACTGCAGCAAATACATTGTAGAGAAAGGTGAATTTTAGGTCTTAAAAGTGGCTTCATCATTTAATTAGCCCTCAGACTGTAGAAATGACCATTCCAATTCTCAGTTGAGGTATGGATTGAATGCACCCATCTACTTTATTCTTTCCAGAATTTCCAGTAAATGCTATTTTTGTTTTTCTTGTTGTTGCTATTCCAAGAGATGAATTTATCAAGGCAGAGAAAGTCAGAGAAGAAAAAACATCAACAGAGTTTTGGGAATAAGTACAAGGTAGACACTGGTAAATTACTTAGTTCTATCCCAAATGTAGTAAAGAAACATGGAGAACCAAGAACCAAATATATTTCATGGTAAAAAAACCCTGAAAACTCACGAGAACTGGTGGCAACTATGACCTTTATAAAAGGGAGATCAAGAGGGGTGCCTGGGTGGCTCAGTCAGTTAAGTGTCAGACTTTGACTCAGGTCCTGATCTCACTGTTCATGGGTTTGAGCCCCGTGTCGGGCTCTGTGCTGACAGCTCAGAGCCTGGAGCCTGCTTCGGATTCTGTGTCTACCTCTCTGTCTGCCCCTCCCCTGCTCGTGCACTCTCTCTTTCTCAAGAATAAATAAGCATTAAAAACAATTTTTAAAAAGGAGGTAAAGAGACATGTCTCAAGGAGGAAGAGAAAATCATTTGAGAACAGTTAGATCCCCACATGCCTTTCCTTATTATACCGAACTTCAGGGAAACTGCCTGCCCAGCCGTGCCCTGGAAATCTGGAGATTTATTCTCTGAAGGGAATAAAAAAGAAGATCTTTGACCTGGGGGGTATCAGTTTTAACTGGAGGTATGGCAAGATAAAGCAAAATAAAGATAAAATCTTTTAATCCTGAGACCCCTATCATTCTGTCCAAGTCACTTCCAATAGCCATGTGCAGAGTTTCCCACATCACAGTGGAGATTCCCCAAGTTAGTTTTGAGATGACTTTTTTACATCCAAGTAGAAATGGAATGTTCTCTTCTGGAGATCAGTGATAGGACTGGAAAGATATATACATTTAAGAGTCATGTGTGCACAGGAATCAGAAAAGACAATTGGTGCAGAATGCTTAGAAAATGTGATTTGCTGGATACCCAAATAAAAAAAAAATATTCAAGGGGTGCCCGGGTAGCTCAGTTGGTTAAGCATCTGACTTGGGCTCAGGTCATGATTTTGTGGTTCCTGGGTTTGAGCCCCGTGTTGTACCCTGTGCACACAGCTCAGATCCTGGAGCCTGCTTTGGATTCTGTGTCTCCCTCTCTCTCTGCCCCTTCCCCACTCACACTTTGTTTCTCTCTCTCTCAAAAATAAATAAACATTAAAAAAATTAAACAAAAATATTCAAGGGGCACTTGGGTGGCTGAGCTGGTTGAACATCCAACTCTTGATTTCGGCTCAGGTCTTGATATCAGGGTTGTGGGATTGAGCCCTGCATTGGGCTCCATGCCGAGCATGGAGCTTGCATTGGATTCTCTCTCTTTCTCTCTGTCTCTTTCTTTTTCTTCTGCTTCTTCTTTTTCTTCTTCTTCTAACCCTCTCCCTCACTCATGCATGTTCTGTCTCTAAATAGATAATTAATTAAAAATATATTCAAAATATTAATTCATTAAAAAATATATTAAAAAGAAAAAATGTGATCAATTGTTTCAACAGTTGCTGAAAGATCCAGTAAATGAAAATTGAATGTTG
>NC_056671.1:83401102-83408602 GCF_018350195.1 Panthera tigris | reverse complement strand
AAGAATGAGTACCGGTGTAACAGCTGATACTACTACTTCCTGCTTAAATTTCTCCCGAGGAACTGAGGGTAGTACATACACATTATTGTACCAATCTTTGCGGCATTGCATATAAGAGCACTGACATTCGAGGAACACCAGGAAAGAAGAATGAGTGCTAAGTGCGATAATGGTCAATTGAAATTTTAGATTAGTTCTAGTAGCTCAGTGAAAGCTCATTAGGCAGAAGTTTGGTTTAAGAACTATATTTTTCTAATTTTGTTATGCAAGTTGAACATTCATATCAATTGTTTCACACTGTCTCTAGTTTCCCTGTCTCAGTACTGCTTTTAAGCATAGGTCTCTAATATAGGTCAGAACATGTGTTAACGAATGGAGACTTCTTGGGGAAGAAAAAAGAAATTGATTATTTTCCATGTGTTATTTTCTCCCTTTTTGATTTATATTTAATGTCATTTCTAATTTGATGAAATGTTAAGATTGCACTGACGTTATTCATTCTTGGGGATGTGTCCCAAGCATTTGGAAAGCCCAGCAGGACCAGGGAAGCCATCATAAGGAAGGCCATGAATTAGAAAATTTAAGCTCATTTTCTTCCCTTTGATTTGACTTTTCACATCTCACTGAGTGAGAAAGTTAAGAGGGCCAACACCAAGGTTTGCGCTTAAAGACCATGAGTGGCCAGACATCTGGTGTAAGCAAAAAGAGCTTTCATGAATTATTTATGGCTCGGCCAACTTTGCTGGAGGTAGGAGAATGGATAAGCCTTTAGGGTAAAACTTAAATGTTTTGGATATTCTTTTTGTTCAATGATCTGATGAAAGGTGTCTGCGTAGTGTCAATTAGGAACGTTTTGGCCTTTTGCAATTTAAGGAATTACAAAAAGGAAAATAATTATTAGTCCTTGTCAAAGATAAAACAAGTCATGGCCATATATCCCCAAATCCAGACTACAAAGATATGTTCCAAGTCCAGTTGGATGTTGTAAAAAACAAAAATCCATATGTCATTTTCAGTTATCTGAGCACAGATTATTCAACCTGGATGGTGACGTATACCCCTTCTTGTCCAGCTGAGGAAAGCAAGCAAATGCAATGTTCCATGCCAATTCTGGCTAATGATTTTAAATTAGTGTTCTAGGGCTTAAATAGGATCATTTATAATTTTACCATACTACCATTTCTTGGAAAACGATTACACATAATATATACAAAGAAGCAGTCAATTGTCCTCCTGGGATCTATTGTGAGTAGCCTAAATTTGTGTCATTGTAGAAGCATTTAAGTATGAAGAAACGTGGTCTACTTGAAGAGTAGGATTTTTAATGTCTAAAAGTCTCTCCACAATTTTTGTACACCTAGATACATATGTGTGCAGCCGGGAAATTGAATGGCTGGTGTTTAAGAAGCAAACGTTAGTCAGACACTGAACGTATGAGGAAGGTAAGTGTCATCTATAGAAGTGAGTTCACCTGTCATCCCTTGAGACGCGCAGGTTCTCTGCGTGCAGTTAATTGATTCCTGAAAACCGGGCTGGAGGGTCTCTGAAGGGCACAGGATAACTAATGAAGGTTGCAGATGATATCGACAATGAAGTTTTTGCATAATAAGAGAGTCGAAGCTTCTATTGAAGTACAACACACAATTAATTTTAAATAATTTAGCCAGTGATTAATCTGTCTGTAAAAGCAGAATATCGAAATTAAAGATACTGACAAATCTCCATACCTTTATTTTATTCTGTAAAATGTATTATGAATGTGATTGACTGACAAGAGTACCTAGAGACAAAGACTTTTATCGAATTAATTGTTATCGCACAATGTCAACACAAGGATGTTTGTAGATCCTTATGGCCAGTGGTGGGTGGAGGGGGGGGGAGCTCTCTCTAGTCCTTGTTTTCTCATTTCATAAATGGGTATCAGTATTTCTGAAATGATTTTTTTCTCCACATGTTGGAATGCCAGTCTAATTTGTTACTTTTATTAATATAATGAAAATAAATTGGTGAAATTTGAATATTAAACAGACCTTGTATTTTTTAGAGAAATCTAAGATAAAATTTTTTAAGTTTATTATTTTCTTCATATAGATTTTTTGTTAACTTTATTCTTTTTTTAAATTTTTCAAATGCTTATATTGATTTCTGAGACAGAGACAGAGCATGAGCAGCGGAGGGGCAGACAGAGAGGGAGATACAGAATCCGAAGCCGGCTCCAGGCTCTGAGCTGTCAGCAGAGCCCGACATGGGCTTGAACCCACGAACCATGAGATCATGACCTGAGCCGAAGTCAGACGCTCAACCCGCTGAGCCACCCAGGCGCCCCTAAGATAAAATGTTATATGAAAAAATATATACACTATTTCCTAAAATGTTCTTACGGATGGTCATATCTATGTTCATATATTGGCCAATAGTTTTCCTTCCGTGTAGTCTTTCGCTGGTTTGCCTCTCAAGGTAACACCTGCCTGACAGGATGATTTGAAGTTTCTTGCTCCTTTATTTTTAAAATACATCGATAGAATTCATCCGTGTTCTCAGCTGAGACTGAGTGTTTTTATGTAGAAGTGTTTTCTGGGTTTTTTTGTTTGTTTGTTTTGTTTTAATTAAAAGCTCAGTTTATTGAGGGGCAACTGGATGCCTCAGTCGGTTGAGCGTCTGACTTCGGCTCAGGTTATGATCTCACAGTGCGTGAGTTCAAGCCCTGCGTTGGGCCCTGTGCTGACAGCTCAGAGCCTGGAGCCTGTTTCGGATTCTGTGTGTGTCTCTCTCTCTGCCCCTCCCTCACTCATGCTCTGTTTCTCTCTGTCTCAAAAAGAAATAAACATTAAAAAAAATTAAAAATACTCAGTTTACCTAATGGATATATGGCCATTCAGGTTTTCTAGTTCCTCTTGATTCAGCTTTGGCAATTTATGCCTCTCAAAAAACATATCTATGAATGTACTGGCAGAAATTTGTTCATGACATCCTTATTATTTGTAACCTCTTTGTGATATGACATGACTTCCTCTTTCTCTTTCCTCATATTGACCACTATTTTTTTTTTTTAATCTCACTTTTGTTCTTGTTTAACGTAGGTAGATACAACCAAGGCAAAATATCTGGCAACCACTACTGACTTCCCCACCATTTCACGTCCTCGTACTTAAATCCCCCTCTTCTGCGTTTTCATTTTAACATTCGTCAAATGGCATCCCCTCCGTGTCCCCACGGCAGGAGCCTTGGTGCAGGCTACACTGATGTCATGGCCAAATCATGCGATGACTTTGAAGTAATTTTCCTACTGAATCCCCTCCCCCTCAATCACACACATTTCAAATATTTCATGGCTCCCTTGTTCTTCTGCAATAAAGCCTGAACCACTTACCACGGCACACATGGCCCTCACTTATGTGTCTCTTTGCACATCTTTCTCTCCAGAAGCTTTCCTATCTCAGCACTGCATCTGCTCTTGTCTGCTCTGTATTCTAGGCTTCTCTGCCCCATATTCTAGGCATGCCTGAATGATTTATTTTTCTGAACATTCCAGCCTCTCTTTGCTAATTCATAGTGACCCTCTCTCTGGAGTAGCATTAACCAGTGCCTCCCACCATTACTCTCAACCACGTGTCCATCTTCTAGTCTCAGCACATACATTTTCTGAATGTGATCAACTCACAAAAGTACCTAAACATAGACACAAAATTTTTATCAAATTAATTGTTATCATACAATGTCAACTGCAGAATTCTTGTAGAGTTCACCTTCCAGTCGAAACACAATGCCATGTACCACCGGGAAGATACACAGATTTATCTTAGAACATCTTTCTAAGGGAGGAAATGTGCTCTAGTGGTTAAGAGACAGAAAATAAGCCAAATTTCAAATTCTGTCCTTTCCAGCTGTCTGACTTCAGCAAATTATTTAACTTCCTTTTTCCTCAGTCTCTCCATCTATAAACTGGAGATAATTATAGTAGGTATTTTTGTTAGGAGTTAATGTATGTCAAGAATGGAAGTCTTTGTTCTTTTTACACATGGCCATCACTCAGATTAAAAGTAGGGGAAATGTCTTCTCTCTCCCTTCCTCCCTCTCTCTCTCTCTCTCTCTCTCTCTGTCTGTCTCTCTCTCCATGTGTGTGTGTGTGTGTGTGTGTGTTCTTAGCACATAACAATGTTCCCTGTCCACAGCATAACAAATATTTATGAAATGAATGAAGGAGTACTGGAAAGAACAGCATATTTGAAAAATCTCCTGTTGTTGAATTGTTCTTAGACACTTTTCCTTTGTAATTTGTAGATGTCAGTTCTAAGAATAAAATGTTAAATTTTTATGTTGTTTTATGGGAATGACTTCAAATAAGCAAGTGAGAAATTCAAAATAATCTCTATAAACAATAGGCAAATTGCTATTTATAAATCCAGAAAAAATAAGCTGCTTAAAATGGAAACATTAATTTTAAAAATTCTATAATTTTTAAACACTCTACATCATCATCTGGACAGCTGAGAACACTCCCTTGGGACAAATCCCTGATGCTCTGAGAGGAATACTGAGAAAGCCATGAATCTGTGTGTAATGGCTTCTAATTTCCTAAAATAAAGAAAGGCATTTCCCTTTTCATTTCTTTACTTTTGTTTTGGATAGTATCTTGAACAAAGTGTGTGAAGTGAACAATAGTAACTCTAGCTCAATGTTGCAACATGGTATAAATCTACTTTCAAAGCATTAGAGCAGATGTAAACCTGTTAACCTCAGAATCCTTAACAATTTAAGAAATGCTAAAGAGGGCTTTTATATAATATGAAAGAGAAACTGTAATTAAGTCTTATTTAAAAATCTATTATGAGGGGGCGCCTGGGTGGCTCAGTCAGCTAAACGTCAGACTTTGGCTCAGGTCATAATCTCGAGGTCCTTGAGTTCGAGCCCCGTGTCGGGCTCTGTGCTGACTGCTCAGAGCCTGGAGCCTGTTTCAGATTCTGTGTCTCCCTCTCTCTTTGACCCTCCCCCATTCATGATCTGTCTCTCTCTGTCTCAAAAATAAATAAACGCTAAAAAAGAAAATAAAAATAAAAAATAAAAAAAATAAAAAATAAAAATCTATTACGAGGAATGCTATAGATGTGAAACGTAGATGAGTTTAATTTTGAAAAGACAGCAAGATCTGATTTATTATGATTAATATCATATTTTCAATATAAGTAGTTATAAAAGCAAAATATACCACTGCTGACCAACGTAGTTCATAGTTTGTGTTGTTTACAGGAGATGAAACCATATGAGTTGCTAAAATTCATTCAAAGAAAAAGATTAGGGAAGGGACCCAGCTCTGTTTCTCCCAAGTCATCGATAGGTACCTACTTAGTACCTGTCTGAATAATTCTGTAAGGCAGCAAATCTAATGAGCAGGGACAGGCTGCAACTGAGAACACCCCAATAGTTTGAGCCATGTTAACCTAGAAATTATGGTGCCTCAAAGATCCTCAGCTGAATTTTCTTTTTGTGTTCACATTTGAAGAGCATTTGCTTTAAGCAAAGGTTAGAAACGAAATGTGGTGTATTCTTAAAGTATTTAAAATAAAATGAATCCATCTCCAAACACTAGAGGCATCGGTTAAAATGCAATTGGGCCAATTAGATATAACTATGCATTCATTCATTCATTCATTCAGTGACTGAACTTAGCTACTATCAGTTGCTAATATTGGCAAACAGAAAGAGATCAACACAGTCAGATTCCTTGACTTCCTTAGAGTTTACGTTTTACTTTAGTGTTAGTTATTAAAAATAACCGACTGTGTAATGTATCAGGTGGTGATAAATGCAATGAAAAAAATAAAGCTGAGAAATCAGATTGGAAGTGATGGGTGACAAGTGTCATTTTAGATGGGTGGGTGGGAAAGGCCTCTCTAAGGAGGTGCTAGTTAATCAGCACCAGCCTGAAGAGTGACAGCAAACTAAGAAGATAGCTGGGGAATGGAATTCTTAGGCAGAAAGAAAAAGTAAGTTCAAAGTGACTGGAATGGATCATTTGGGGAATATTTGAAGCAGAGCAAGGAGGCTACCGTAGCCAGTGGGGGATTGGACACATCATCACAGGCCAGGTATTTTAGGTCCATATAGACCATGGTGAGAACTTTATTTGGAATAAGGTGAGATTCCTGAGCAAAAGAATATGATCAGATGTGCACTTTAAAATGATCTCTCCAACTACTGTGCGGACAACAGACTCTAACACCAGGGTGAACACTTATGAAATGATTGCAAGAGAGGTAAGCAGTTATGGTATCTTGGTTGGTGTAGTGATGGAGGAGGTAGTATGAAATGATTCAATTCTAGGGACATTTTAAAGGGAGAGCCAATAGGATTTGAGATTTCCTGATGGCTTGGTAATAAAGTGTTTGGGAAAAAAAACACAACAATAATTCAAATTTTACCCCCAGAAATAAACTAGACGAATGTGGTGACCACTTACTAAGACCAAAATACTGCAGAAAGAGCAGTTTTGTGGTGGACTCTATCTGATATCTGATTTGGAGCATGTTGAGTATGAAATGTCTGTGAGGTATCGTGTGGAGTTACAGGGTATATGAGTTGTATCAGTGAGTCTATTACATACACGAGAGGTGATGGACGAGAGCAAAATGACTCAAAATCTCGTGATATGAAGTCTTTAGCACATCCATAGTATTAGAATGAGAAAAGGTAGATAAGTGTGGGTTCTGGGTGGTATGGGCGTAGATAAGACACTTAGCTTTGCTATGGGAAACAAGAAAACAAACTCAGAATTAAAAAAATAAATAAATAAAATAAACTGTCTCATAGAACTGCATTTCAGAAACAAAGAGGAATTTAGAGAGGAAGTGATCACTTTCCAAAGCATGGGATTGTCATACCTCAGTTCCTTCGCATATCACAATCCCAGACTTTCTTTTCTCTATAGGGACACCAAGAAATCTCTCTGAAAATTGTCTCTGGAAATGTTCAAGTAGCCCTTGCATTCACACTCATTAAAATTCATTCTCATTAAAATTCAATGAACAGTTGAATAGGAACAAGTTTCAGGAGAACCTGGGTGGCTCAATCAGTTAAGCGTCCAACTGTTGATTTCAGCTCAGGTCACAATTTTGCAGTTCATGAGTTCCAGCCCCATGTCAGGTTCCATGTTGGCAGTATTGAGCCTGCTTGGTATTCTCTCTCTCCTTCTGTCTCTGCCCCTCCCCTGTTCATGCTCTATCTCTCTCTCAAAATAAATAAATGAACGAACAAAAAAAAAAAAAAAAGGAAAGAGTCTCAGAAATGTGGTATAAGGTTTAAAATTAAGACCATGAAATAAGATATTATGCTAGTCTTAATCTCTGGTGGGACTGGGGAGGCCTTCAGTGGCCTCGCCACGGTTCCCCTCCCTAGTCTGCTCCTATGAACAAAGTCCCCTGGCCAAACTACCCTCTTTTCCAACTATCCCTAAATAGCAGGTTTCAATTACCTGCCAGCTCCAGGAATTATTCAACAGGCCAA